>NC_047519.1:41913323-42213323 GCF_902827115.2 Pseudochaenichthys georgianus
TGAAATACACCGGGATATTAATGACCAACTCGCTTATAATTAATACATTTGTATTTATTCATGTGGATCAATACTGTGGACTAGAGGGTGACAAGCATCACTTTCACCTCACTTTTTCATTTAAATTCCAACGTTGGTCATGAAAAATGTGTTTCTCTGTTGTCCACGTTATACATAGTTAAAAACATATGAAAGACTTAAAAGGACATTGATCCCAACCGATGTATTCATGTACAACACATTATAAAACCTCAATAATACAAATACATAATCAATGGGGGGTTCATTTTACATGTCATCCAATCTGTTTTGATTCTAAAACTCGTTAAGCGCATGCTCCGTCCTGCTCAGAAGACAACCAATCCCGTGCGAGCAACAGCACAGTCATATTTGCATCTGGTGAATATAAACCGACCACGCTGTGAGCAAATAGTCATTCGACTCTGTCGCACCTCTCTCTCTCATCATGCCTGCTGAAGCACCCCCCGTCAAGGCGGCCAAGAAGGGCTCAAAGAAAGCCGTCGCAAAGAGCGTTAGCAAGACTGGAAAGAAGAGGAGGAAGTCCAGGAAGGAGAGCTACGCCATCTACGTCTACAAGGTGATGAAGCAGGTCCACCCCGACACCGGCATCTCCTCCAAGGCCATGGGCATCATGAACTGCTTCGTGAGCGACATCTTTGAGCGCATCGCCGGTGAGGCCTCTCGTCTGGCTCACTACAACAAGCGCCGCACCATCACCTCCAGGGAGATCCAGACCGCTGTCCGCCTGCTGCTGCCCGGAGAGCTGGCTAAACACGCCGTGTCTGAGGGCACCAAGGCCGTGACCAAGTACACCAGCTCCAAGTAAACTCCGCTGCTGACGTACCAACAACACAAAGGCTCTTTTAAGAGCCACCCAACCCATCCAAAGAGCTCATCCTGTTATACTCTATAACTTTACATGTTATTTATACATTATATTTTGTAAAGCAAGATAAACCATGATTGAATATTCTTCATTCTTCACTATATGTGTTTATACCACCTCACTGGTGTTTGTTTTTCCAAAATAAAAATCAATACATTTCACAATATGAAGGAAATATGGTGGTTATTTTACTGCAATACTGAGAGAAAATGCTAAGTGGTAATCTTTAGAGGAGACAAATGAACACATTTATTATTAAATGGTGTCCCTCTGCCACAAACTCTAATGTGCTGTAACAACAATCCAGATGGTGTTTCTTGCTGACACTTAAAGCCTCCCTTGAATCATTGATACCAGTAATACAAAGTTAAGGGTTTAATAAGAGAAGAGAATCATTTCACCAATCAGTAATGTCAAAAACACAAACGAAATGCTTGTGAAATAAATAATACATATAAACAACATTCATATGGGCACATACATTTCATATGGATAAGTAGGCTATATACCTACATCTTTCACACTAATAACTCAAATACTTTTAGAAGGTGATCTAATTTTACTGCAGAAGATCATGATTCATTTGAAGTCTTACACTCACACTAAAAGCTGGTGCCATTTCAAGACTGTTTCTGCTCACTACATTATTAATGAATTCATTCCTTTGGGTTGTAACTGATGTTAATTCTCATATTTAACTTTTGGGCAAATGTTTATTGTTGTTGACTAAATGATTCCTTTATTTCAGGGCGAGTTTTTCACTACAAATTAAATCATAGTTATACGTTAGAAAATGACAGGGTTAGGGTTATATTATATTTAATCATATTTAGTTCCCCCTAAACTAAACAAAAGTTCATTTTGAGGATCCCCCGGATCATCCCCTGTGGGGGAGTGGATTACATTGTCCAATAGTAAAGCAGCTGCTCAGCACACGTGTCTCCCGGCCTGCACCAATCAGCGCGGCCCTGCTCCGGCAGCTCCTTTATAAAGCCGCTGCTCACAGAAACCACGCTCTCTCGCTGTGAACACTGAGAAATTACAATGGCCAGAACCAAGCAGACAGCTCGTAAGTCCACCGGAGGAAAGGCTCCCAGGAAGCAGCTGGCTACCAAGGCTGCTCGTAAGAGCGCCCCGGCCACCGGCGGAGTGAAGAAACCTCATCGTTACAGGCCCGGTACCGTAGCTCTGAGGGAGATCCGCCGCTACCAGAAGTCCACCGAGCTGCTGATCCGCAAGCTGCCCTTCCAGCGCCTGGTGAGGGAGATCGCTCAGGACTTCAAGACCGACCTGCGCTTCCAGAGCTCCGCCGTCATGGCTCTGCAGGAGTCCAGCGAGGCCTACCTGGTCGGCCTGTTCGAGGACACCAACCTGTGCGCCATCCACGCCAAGAGGGTCACCATCATGCCAAAGGACATCCAGCTGGCCCGCCGTATCCGCGGGGAGAGGGCTTAGACTGACCTGCGACCAGAACACCCAAACACAACGGCTCTTTTAAGAGCCACACACACTTCCAAAGAGTTACAATCCTACTCATTATTATGATGACACTGGTTCATATTATTGTTGGTTAGTTGTACCGTGATGAATGAAACCAAGGTTGTTGTTTACTAAACGTTACAAAGACATTAAAATGTGAGCAATAGATCAATGTAAACACAAAGTATGTCAATTATGGATCATCCAAACTATATAAAATATTTATTAAAGTTCTAAAAGCCAAGAGCCTTAATAACTTTGGGCAAGGTTGTTTTAAGTGTACTAAAAGCTATCGTTATAACTTGTTCACTTTAAACACTGAACAGGTGAGTAATAATACTAGATGTTTTTTGTAAGCGCTCTTACAGGTGCTCCAAGTCGCTTTACAGAGATGGTGAAAAGAACAACAAATACATATGTTTGGTGTACCATATGTAACTGTACTGTTTGTACAAACACCTGCACACTTACATGTCAATATATCTAACAATCCGAACCCAAATATCTATTCATCACAACAGTTACTATATTGTATTTGTGTATCATGTGTATCCTTGTCAATCTGTACTGTCCTGTTTTTCACTATCACTCTGTTTCTGCTTTAAATCCTGAATATCCACAAGCAGGGATGAATAAAGGTCCATCTTATCCTACCTATTTATGAAATGAGTGTAACACGTAGAAGGAAGTGAGGTAGATAACAAGTACACAGAGTTAGATGCAGATTCTTGTACCAGCAAAAGATGGAATAACTAAGAAGCAGGCAGTATCAGTAATAATCTCAACGAGGAATGTATCGCACAACAATGTGGAAAGAGATTTTCAAGAGGTAACAAATAAATAAAACAAGAATTAATCAGAACTAAACAGTTTCATAACATCCTGCTCTTACAAGTAGTACTAATAAGTGATATTATATATAATGATATAACACTCGGTCTGGTACTTTAACAAGTAAATTAAGCTTCCTGTTCTGTTTGAAAATCAATGAGCCTTTTCTCAGCAAAGAATAAAGCTGCTTTAGGTCCATTAGATCTGCTCAGATGATAGTAGTGATTTACAACTAGAACTTCAATATGATGTATTAAATGTATGTGTCATTGTAATACAATAAAGTGATAACATATTGACACATAGGTCTAATAGGACTTCACTGTCAGAATTACTTTGGGTTTCATCATGTGTTGATTATTATTTCATTGTATAACTTCATCTCTTTCTCTTTACCTGCTGCTGTGAGCTGCCTGCATCAGTAGCTTGTTAGCGTCACATTGTAAAATGATGAACAATAAATACATAGGCCGACATTGTTAACACTGTGCTCATCTGACAGAGATTATACATCTATTCAATACATTTACTAGAATAGCTCCAGGTTTAGTGTCTTTCTTTTTAGTAGCAACTGGAAGAAGACGTGAGCTTCCTTCTGATTGGACGATCTTCAATACGGTCGCTGATGGCCAATCAGAGAGCAGCTGGTGGCTATAAAGAGCCGCTGTGGCGAGCAGACTGTCACACTTCTCTGTAAACTCGAGAAAGCAATCATGTCTGGAAGAGGGAAGACCGGAGGAAAGGCCCGAGCCAAGGCTAAGACTCGCTCATCCCGTGCCGGGCTCCAGTTCCCCGTCGGCCGTGTCCACAGGCATCTGAGGAAGGGTAACTACGCCCATCGTGTCGGTGCCGGAGCCCCGGTGTACCTGGCCGCTGTGCTGGAGTACCTGACCGCTGAGATCCTGGAGCTGGCTGGAAACGCCGCCAGGGACAACAAGAAGACCCGTATCATCCCCCGCCATCTGCAACTCGCCGTCCGCAACGACGAGGAGCTGAACAAGCTGCTGGGAGGAGTGACCATCGCTCAGGGAGGCGTGCTGCCCAACATCCAGGCTGTGCTGCTGCCCAAGAAGACCGAGAAGGCTGCCAAGAAGTGAATACCCTGATCCCGCTTCAACAAACAACAAAGGCTCTTTTAAGAGCCGCACACTTCTGTCCAGAGAGCTTTCCTTCATCTAACACTTATATTTATTTAATCAACGACTATAATGTCTTATTTGTAGTTTCCACTACCCTGATGTTAATGATGTATCATGTAGTGTAACTGCTTTCTCAACAGTTATTTCTAACCTGAGAAAATCTGGACAACGCATTTCCATGATGGTCAACACCACAATAAATACATAGTACAGATAATCATTTTCAGCCTGTTTGATATTCAGGTTTACTCAGCTTTCTTCAGTGTGGCTTTATCAGAAATATTAAATTATTTGTAAAGTGGCTTCTTTTGAACATCCTGTTAATAATCTTTTTTCTCGATATTGATTTATTTTTTCTAATCTCTACTCTAAACGCTGCAGCAACATGACATTTGGAAATGTAAACTGCATGGAAAGCCTCTAATATACTACAAATACAAAGACTGTGTTCAGACCAAGCGGCAAACTGTGGGGTAGAGCCGTGAAGCCAATACGGAAGTGCCACACACTGCAGTTCATATATTGGCCGATAGGCGATGGCTGCAGAAAGGAGCAATTTCCATAGACCCCCATGTTAAAATGCCCAACTTTACAGCAGAAAAAAACATGTTTCTCTCCCTGGCTCCATACATTTTTATTATCGATATAGTTAGATTCCAACTTCATGATTATGGATCTGAGAGTGAATTGTTTTCTAACGCGAGCCTTTTATTTATATTAGGTCTTAAAGTGTGTGCATAAATTAGGGCGTGGTCACGTTGAGTGACGGCTCTGTCAAGTGCCTGCCGCTGTTAGCTTCTTGTCTCTCTGCTAGCTGCTCCGTGAAGCTAGCTACAGGGACTCTGCCTGCCCAGCTCATCCAGGAAACACAACTTGTAGCCGGCCGTGGTTGTTTGTTCTTCATGCTTATATATCGGACTATTGTGACTCGCTCTGCGGTTAAAACAGACGGTGCATGAATGCGGTAAGTAAAATTCGAGTGCTTTATTTATGTGTTAATGATTTTAATCAGCTACGTAATGAATGGTAAGGCTTGGGTTAGCATGTAAGCTAGTGGTAGCTACATCGGTGCTAACGATTGTAATCGTACCCTCCAAGTTAAAATCATAGACTGTATATATAAAGGTTAAAACGAAATAGACAAGTGTTAAGTGGGATAATACTGTTGAACAAACGGCTTCTGTTTGAGGTTGATAAAATAAGGTTACATCCTTGTAACTTAGAGATATTTTATTATGTAGGAGGAACTGTATGCATCTAAGGTTAATTTAAATTGGCTATGCTCAAGTATGTAGACAAGTTAATGTCGAAGTAGTTATGTGAAATCAACCTCACAATAAGATGTGTGTATATTACAATTATTAATGTCATATCTCAAGATGATTACTTAGATATTACAATATGGTTGATTGAGCTGGAGTTCATTATCGAGCTTACACCTTAACGTCACAGTCATCTGAAGAACGAACCCAAACCTTGTTGTTTTTATTAATTGCATTACCAAATGGGTATCAAATCAACAGTA
The DNA here is from genome assembly GCF_902827115.2 of Pseudochaenichthys georgianus. Taxonomy (NCBI): domain Eukaryota; kingdom Metazoa; phylum Chordata; class Actinopteri; order Perciformes; family Channichthyidae; genus Pseudochaenichthys; species Pseudochaenichthys georgianus. The sequence goes on from NC_047519.1 coordinate 41,919,205, forward strand.
AGCATTGGTAACAAAACTTCCAAAGTTACAGTAAAATAAAAAGGACCCTGTCTCGGACAATACACAATCAAACATGTCCAACAGAAGAGAATCAGTTATATTGTTTGTACACATGGTACTTTACGTATATCTGTTTGTTTAAGGTGTCCATGTGATGCAGACAGGCTTGACCAGAGAGTGAGAGACAGAACTGGACTCCTCACAGCAGTGAACTTCAGCACAGGTACAAAGACTCTTTTTTTCTTACTGTACAAAGAATCAAGAAAGATATTGGTTTAAATGAATGAAGTATTGACTTGAATACACTGATATACATTCCAATAAACAATACTAAATACTAGATCACCTACACATCAGTTAAGTTGAGGGGTTTTTCCATGCAAAAAGTTACATTTAGATATTTAGCAATATGACTTTGTCAGCTTTCTAATGTCATGTATTGAAGGCAAAGATTTATCTCTCAATATTGTCTGTAAAAAACGTGGTAAAAGTGATTCTTTCAGTGAGACAACAGAGCAAGCTTCTACAGTTGCACTACGTTTTGATAACAGTTAAATATTATTTTGATAATAACATATATTTCAATGTTGATGAACATCATACTGTTCATTCATAATCTGATTGTCTTTGTAGCTCATTGTTTAAATAAAAATAAAAACATTACAATTACAAAATAATTATATCTACAGCCCCTAAACACACAAACACACCGCTTTCATAAATAACACACTTGTTCTGCAATAATATGTTTTATGTTTCCTGTCATTTTTGTTAGGAAAGGACATGCCTGAAAGACACGACATGTTCTCCTTCTCTGAGGGTCAAGAAGAACATCCAAGAGGATCATTAAAAGCTGATGCTATGAGATGTTAAGACCAGTACAGGACATTCACTATAAACAACTTTTATTGTAAAAACAGTCAGCTGATCGAATGCAGCTATTTCCACATCTACACTCCATCAGCTGATTATTTCTATTTGCCTCACTATATGAGCTTCACATCACTTGTGCCTTGTACCGCAGAGTTTGCAACGTCATACATAAATGGGGCCAATCTTCAGTCAGATGTGAATGTGTAATCTAACATGTTCAGTAAGAATAATGGACAAAAGGAGAGCACATACAATTTATTGAAATGTGAACCAAAAGTTAATCAAATGTTTTAAATAAAAAGCACATATGGACAGAAGGTGTAAACCTATTACATTTATAAGTAAACACATTTAGTCAAATAAAGTGACAGACTAGGCCTGTGCAGTTGGTATCAGCTTTGCCCAGCATGGGCTCCTCCATCAGGCCTGGTCCTCCTCGCAGAGGAAAGACCCTCAGTCCTCTCCAAACCAACAGACAGGATGTCCATCACACGGAGGTTTCTCCCTGAAGTCTCTGCAGCTCTCTGGACACCATGCTGTCTCAATCCGTCCACACTGAATATGAGAGGGGGGAAATGAAAATAATAAATGCTTTAGACAATAAGAAACATAAAGTTGACTGTTGAGTTGCTCAGTTTTTTTAGATTGTCAATACTATTACTGTATAACTAATATCTCAGGTTAAGAGGCACATTCAAATAAAGATTGGTCTTTAAATACATTTTGTCTTTTGAATTGTTTGTCTAAAGTCAAGGATCTAGAACTGGTACTTAGTTTGAATAATACAGTCTGGTTATTATGCTGTTTGGAGGAGGCCTCACAGGTAAGAGCACTAACTAGCTACCATCACATGTACCTTAGCTTGACTTAAATGTATTAAACGTATAGTTAAGTGATATCAAAATATAAATAACTTATGTCATGCAAACATATTAATATTTGCTTGATTCCAGAGTTGAATTTAGCACAATTGCATACAAACGTTAAAGAGCCTGTGACACGGTTTCCCCCCATCATCCAAACCCATCAATTTGAGTACATATTGTCCCCTTGAAAACCGTTACTGAACTGATTTTGGATATTTGTACTTTGATAACCATTAATCTGCCTTCAATGTTGACAATTTTCTGGATCTTCTCGCGGATTCTTCAAGTCCCGCCAAATGATGGGTGACGTCATTGCGGGCACAGCGCTCCAGCTGCACCGTCCAGGATCCCAGCATCTGCATGTAAACCTTTATATATATACAGTCAGATGTAAACGCACGACGGCGCACACAGCAGCAAGCTCAGACAGCGAGGACAGGTTAATGTTGAACGTGTCTGAGAGCTCATATGAGGCTGAAGGATCGCTTTATGTTGTATCTGTTAGAAGTTTAGGAATGAGGTGCGTCAATATGGGCGATCATATGGTCATGTAGCCAGTGGTGGAATGGGACTAAATATCATCCCGGGACTCTCGACCGGCCCACTTCGGTACCGCTAGTAAATTGTCAACGGGGGAAGTGGGGGATGTAGATAGTAAATGTAAATATGTAAATATTTGTGTCACTGCATCCTGGTAAAATACAAATATAATGTATAATGTCTGTGTCTTTGACATTAGCGCTGCTAGCCACCTGTGCCCTGTACTACGAAGCCAGTTCAACAGACCCTGGATATGTTTGAGTAACAAACAAACTAACAACAACAAACTAACAAACGAGATATCGCTAAGCGGTCCTACGACGCTGGTTATCAACTCGGTAAATCAAGCCAGGGTTTCTCTCTCCAGCTGAGAGCGCGTTCACGTCTAAGACACGAGTGGATCTGACTTTAATTACATTTGACTCGATTGTTTCGTCAACATAATGTGTTAAATAATACTTCTGCATACAGTATGTGACACTGAGTGTTGCACGGCCAGATGAGGCTGGAGAAGCTGACTCAGATAAGGAAATATATGATATATTATGATATTATATGATCGATGATCTGATTGATGATGTAATATGAATGATAAGTGCGACACGTCGGCGTCTTCTCTGCATGGCAGTTTAAACTGTATTTTCTTTATCCTGTAATATGACTTGAGAGATTTAAACTCCGCACACTGAGTGATCTCTTTTCTATAGACGCCGGAGGCGGGCAGCGTCAGGTAAAAGAAGTTATTTAGCCTTCCCATACCTGAGCCTCACGCGCCGCCTATGGGGGATGTGCTGGTGACTTATCCGACCGGCCCACTTCGGTACCGGCCCATCGGGATTCGTCCCGATGGCCAGTCCGCCACTGCACCCAGCCCACGTAAATTGTCAACGGGGGGAGCCTCGCTGCGGGGAAACGGTGGACCTAGTGTCCCGATCGGAGTGGGAATAATAATAATAATCCGTGCATTTTATCCATTAATTTCCCCAACATTGTGGTAAAAAAAACACACGTTTAATCCATGTTGTTGGTGTACTACAACTACAAAAAGCATCGGTTTGTTTTCTCATCAGGAAATGCAGACCGGCTCAAACAAACGATTTTTAATCATCATCCATTTAATGTATCATATGTTCGCCGAATTGACATGAAAGCACTAATAAATGTAGTTTCATCCACTTGAGTTTACAACCACAAAAATAATCGATTTGTTTTTATATCACATCCGACGGGAGGAAATTCAGCAGCTCTCACTCCCGATTTTTAATCCTAATGTAATCATCATCTTCACCACGATCATTTATGTTTATGTCGCCAAATTGACATGAAAGCACTGACAAATATGAATATACTGTAGTCAACTTCATTAAAACGTTATTAACGTGCCTAATCTCAGTAATTCACCATTTCTACGCATGACAACACACTTTGCCGTGTTTGGCTCTCGAAGCGTTCCCGCATTGACGTCACTTCCGGCTTCCCCCAAAACTTCAAAATGAGTGAAGGAATTTCCCCGCGATGTTCGAAATTATTGATATTTAACGGAACGGTATCGCTTTTTCTTTTTTAAACTGACGGTTCGAGATTACTAGTAGCCCAATATTTCATTGCACAACAGTTGTTGGGATGGTGTCACAGGCTCTTTAAGGGGTTTTAAGATTCTGAAGTATTATGCTAAAAACTCAATAACTTAGATTATTATTTATAGTTTTGCTGAATAGTTTCATGGCCGCTTACCTTAGAAACGTAAAATGCGACGGCAGTGTGCAGATGGGGAGCATGTTAGCTTAGCTTGGTAGCTTCAGCTAGCTCTGGAACTTCCAGCTGGGTGGCAGCAGGTCCCGCCTCGGCTCCGCCTCTTTGCCCTTATTTGGAGCAGGCTGGAGAAGGCGGGAGTTGAACTCTGACGTCACTGTTGAGCCGTTAGTGGCCGACTCCGCCTACTAAGGGCTTCACGGCAACTCTGCAGAATCCTATGGGTGACGTCACGGACCCTACGTCCATTTATATATACAGGCTATGGTTCAGACTCTGTAACTCCTATTGAAAAAGATGCGGGTTGTAAAAATCATCACACTTTGAAAAAGATGCTTATATCTCTGTGTTGCAAAGCCGTTGTTTTAAGAGTAAAAGTATTACGGTCATATTAGTTTCACATTTTGACTGCAGTTTTGTGAAATGAAGACATGAAGAAAATACTTTCTGTTTTATTCATCATGTCAAGCTTCTTCAAACATACATCAGGAAACATCATTTAAATGACCAGAATCTCAGCTTTGTGAATAAAAATGATGAATGAACGAACAGAATAACCTGAATGTGGTTAAAGATTTTTTTACACACTAACAGACTGCAAAATATCTAAGATACAGAAAGCCTGTGTTTATCTGTTAGGACACATGCAGATGACAAGAAAGATAAATGGTATCCATCATGGATAGTCCGGTATTCTCTCCACACAGTGTGTTATATACATTTAACACTTATAATGTCGATAACATCCTAAGTTTAAATTGTGTGAGCTGTGAGTTGGCCCGTCATGGTTTATATTTCACAGATATATATCTTTCACTGTCAATATGTAGACATTTAACTTTTCATTTTGTTTTATTTTTATACAATTCTTCTCACTTCTTCTGCCTTATTTACAATCTGCTGTGGCGGGAAGAAACACCGCATTTAGATGAATAAAGTCAATGTTACAGGCAAACACATGAAATCAGGAGCAGTGATGGAAACACATGGATTTGACAAGAGTCAAAAAACATCACAGAACAACTCCTAAGAGGATGTTAAAGTAGCATGCATAAGTGACATCACTATGTAACACATTGGACGTGATAGGCAAAAAGGCGGGACATCTATAAGCGGTTGACGGACAGCTAGAGGTGCTGCAGGCAGTATGAGAAGGATAACAAGCTTTTTGAACATTAAAGCACGGAGACATGTCCCAGTAGAGACACTATCTGCTTTTCCAGTTGACAGATCTCAGCGCTGTCTCTGAACGAGTCGAGGTCAACTCCAGCGTGGAGGGGCTCAATGAAGCTGGTCTGGAATCTGTGGAGGAGGGTCATGGTTTGGTCGGAGACGCTGTAGAACAGGGGTGTCAAACTCAAGGCCCGGGGCCCAAATCCGGCCCGCGACTTCATTTTCTGTGGCCCCGCAAGAGCTCTGAAATAATATAATATTGTTTATTATACGATTACATGGCGATGTACAGAGGCACGTTGCCCATAAACTACATGTCCCACAATGCATCTCTCATTTGACTTTTTTCTCAGAATTTGACTTTCTTTTCAAAATGTTACTTTTTTTTTGTTTTTCCAGAATTTGGCTTTTCTTTTAAAATCATATTGTGACATTCTCACTGAAGAGACTGGCAATTATTTGCCCTAGACGTCTGCTTCCAGACGTAGTTAATTATGAAGTTATTATTACCCTATCAGATAATAATCCAATGAAGAGGCAATAATGTAATATAATACATTATTTTATATATATTCAAAATGTATATATGTATTTTTATATAATCTTAAAGTTACAACCAGCCCTTTGAGTGCAACCATAATGCTGATGTGGCCCGAGATTAAATTGAGTTTGACACCCCTGCTGTAGAAGGACAGGATACCTTCATCGTGATCCAGATGAACTCCTAATCTGGAGGACTGAGCAGCAGACATAGTTTTCATGTTGGCAGTGAAACATTAAACTATCTTTGTCAAATCTTCCTGTCCAAGATGTGTAACTCAATCCATGTACAGATGGGACCGCTCTGCTGATACTCTTTGTAAGAGAGCGCTATATAAACGGCTCTCTCTTTCCAATCCATCTCCACCTCAAAGTAGCAGCGTCCAGTCAGACTCTCTTTACTTCCCGTTTCCCTTCGATAAACCACACTGTTCTCTGCTGTGTTAGGATCCATCGTGATTTGGCGGGAGTATTCAAGAATTAATCTCTGGTCAGCGGATTTCTGGTAAATTCTCTTTCAGAACAACCTGCATTTTTTCTCCGAAGTCTGACACAGCGCTCTTCACATCCTCGAAGTACAGCAGGCGGCTATTGACTCTGGAGTCTAACAGCGAGGGGACGTTTTGGACAAACTCACTGTCTTCCTCTGTGTTGGAGAGCTCATTCATATCAGAGTCTTTCGTCATGCAGTTCCTCCTCCAGTTTCTCCTGAAGGTGTTTGACTCGTTACAGTTTTCCGCTGGGATCCAACCATCTTTTTCACAGTAGACTTCCTCCCCTCCACGGTATGGATCAGCCTTGAGAATACATAAAACAATAAATAAATGTGAAAAACGGAAATAAATTAACGTGGAAATAAAACAGGAATAGAAAAACACAGGAAAAAATAAATCAATATCGAGAAAAAAAAGATTATTAACAGGATGTTCAAAAGAAGCCACTGAACAAAAGCTGCCCAGCAACAAGCAGAAGACCCTCATCAGAAAGGCGTTTCATTGGCTGATTGATACGAACTGATGACTGTGGCATTTGTAAAGTGCAAGTTTCACTGATGTTTGTAAGGAAGTTGTTTTAAAGTATCCGTATTCTTTCAGAACACTTTAGGAATCTCAATCATTGCAAACTTTGTTAACACACTCTGAAAAATGATGTATAAGAATCAGGCGGAAAGTATTAAATCTTTCGACTTGAAGATCACGTTATAAATAAATAAATTAGAGAAAATGGTAAATGTAGCTAGGGAAACCAACCAAGACCAACCAGTGATAAATAATTAGATAAGACATTAGATATCACTCCTACCTTAGGAAGCACAGCTTTTACCCGTAAGAAAGACACTGTTTACGAGGAAGAGCTGTACAGCAAATACTTTGTGACTGGATGTAGACTTGTTATACCACTGCTTACTAATAAAACACTGTACACTATGAACTCCATGAAACTATCTATGCACACATTCATGAAGTGGCTGATCACTGAGTTATGCTTGATGCACATGCAGCAGATACCACGGTACTTATTTAATAATATTGGCATTTATGTTTTGTCCCTTTTATTTAATATTTCTGATAAAGCCACACTGAAGAAAGCTGTTATTGAGTAAACCTGAATATTCAACAGGCTGACAATTATTATCTGTACTATGTATTTATTGTGGTTTTGACCATCAGGGAAATGCATTCAGATGTTGAAAAAAGCAGTTACATCATTACACATCAGGGTAGTGGAAACTACAAATAAGACTTTATAGTCGTTGATTAAATAAATATAAAAGTGTTAGATGAAGGAACGCTCTCTGGACAGAAGTGTGCGGCTCTTAAAAGAGCCTTTGTTGTTTGTTGAAGCGGGATCAGGGTGTTCACTTCTTGGCAGCCTTCTCGGTCTTCTTGGGCAGCAGCACAGCCTGGATGTTGGGCAGCACGCCTCCCTGAGCGATGGTCACTCCTCCCAGCAGCTTGTTCAGCTCCTCGTCGTTGCGGACGGCGAGCTGCAGATGGCGGGGGATGATACGGGTCTTCTTGTTGTCGCGGGCGGCGTTTCCAGCCAGCTCCAGGATCTCAGCGGTCAGGTACTCCAGCACAGCGGCCAGGTACACCGGGGCTCCGGCACCAACACGATGGGCGTAGTTACCCTTCCTCAGATGCCTGTGGACACGGCCGACGGGGAACTGGAGCCCGGCACGGGATGAGCGAGTCTTGGCCTTCGCCCTGACCTTTCCTCCGGTCTTCCCTCTTCCAGACATAATTGCTTTCTCGGGTTTACAAAGAAGTGTGACAGTCTGCTCGCCACAGCGGCTCTTTATAGCCACCAGCTGCTCTCTGATTGGCCATCAGCGAGCGTAGATTGTCCAATCAGAAGGGAGCTCACGTCTTCTTCCAGTTGCTACTAAAAATAAAGACACTAAACCTGGAGCTATTCTAGTAAATGTATTGAATAGATGTATAATCTCTGTCAGATGAGCACAGTGTTGTAACTGTTGTGATAAATAGATATTTGTGTTCGGATTGTTAGATATATTCACATGTAAGTGTGCAGGTGTTTGTACAAACAGTACAGTACAGTTACTTGGTTCCAGGTTTGACGGCTCCAGCCACAGAGGACTGTCCGAGGAGGGATGAGTCTGAGGGTGAAAAAGTTGAAACTGTGAAAAAGTTCTGTTTCAAGCTAATACAATATGATAGAAATCACCAATAATACTTGCATGTGTTTTGTACATTTGTAATAATCAGGAAGTCTTAAGCATATTCTTCATCAATTGTTCCGTTATGAGATTGATGTCATATTCTTTAGGAAATAGTTGACTCTGTTGTGAAATGAATCTAAAACGTGCTTTCTTATTTTACTGATGCCTCAAACATCTTGGTGGGAGAACAATTTCACTAAAGCAAAATACAGTCAAGTAATCCATATTATCCGTTTTGTCACTTTGCCTTAAATCACATTAATTTTTTTTCTATTGGCATAGTAACAAACTATTATGGCCTTTTATTATTTTAGTACCGTTTATACTTTTACATTAGTTAAAGTTTATATTCAATGTTCTGTTGTAACACTGTTAAATTAATGGTTCTTGGCTTGATTACCTTTAAAATAATGACATGTGTTAATAAGGATAAACCAATCAAATGAAACGTTGGACTAAACTATGCTGTTAAATCTCTGACTGTTTTTCAGTAGGATGGCAAGTTCCTATCTATAAACAATTATTAGTTTTTTCTCACAACAGATTTGATTTTCTGAAGTGAATCTAACTTTGGCGAACATGTAAGGTCATTATTAAAAGGTACAATTAATTTGTTTAGGATTATTTATGTATGTATTTATGTATAGAAGGACCATGCATACAAATACATTAATCTCAGCAAAGAGAAGAGATATGCCAGATTATAGCCAATAGCTGATTTCCCTCTGTGGTCCTCAGGTTGACTAAAATGATGAAAAACATTTCATTTGGATAATTTACTCAAAGAACTTCACTTCTTCAATCTGGTTTTTAATGTGTGGCTGTTGTTATTGCTTGCTTTTAAAATTTGACTTCAACCATATGTATTTGTTGTTCTTTTCACCATCTCTGTAAAGCAACTTTGAGCACCTGTAAGAGCGCTTACAAAATACATCCATTATTATTACTCAACTGTTCAGTGTTTAAAGTGAACAAGTTATAACGATAGCTTGTAGTACACTTAAAACAACCTTCCCCCAAAGTTATCAAGGAATATATGTATCCCTTGTGGCTCTTGGGTTTTAGAACTTTAATACATATTTTAAATAAATGGTTTGGATGATCCATAATTGACATACGTTGTGTTTACACTGATCTATTACTCACATTTTAAATGTCTTTGTAACTTCAGTAAACAACAACCTTTCTTGTTTCATTCATCTTGGTACAGCTAACCAAAAATAATATGAACCAGGGTCATCATAATAATGAGTAGGATTGTAACTCTTTGAAAGTGTGTGTGGCTCTTAAAAGAGCCGTTGTGTTTGGGTGTTCTGGTCGCAGGTCAGTCTAAGCCCTCTCCCCGCGGATCCGGCGGGCCAGCTGGATGTCCTTTGGCATGATGGTGACCCTCTTGGCGTGGATGGCGCACAGGTTGGTGTCCTCGAACAGGCCGACCAGGTAGGCCTCGCTGGACTCCTGCAGAGCCATGACGGCGGAGCTCTGGAAGCGCAGGTCGGTCTTGAAGTCCTGAGCGATCTCCCTCACCAGGCGCTGGAAGGGCAGCTTGCGGATCAGCAGCTCGGTGGACTTCTGGTAGCGGCGGATCTCCCTCAGAGCCACGGTACCGGGCCTGTAACGGTGAGGTTTCTTCACTCCGCCGGTGGCCGGGGCGCTCTTACGAGCAGCCTTGGTAGCCAGCTGCTTCCTGGGAGCCTTTCCTCCGGTGGACTTACGAGCTGTCTGCTTGGTTCTGGCCATTGTAGTTTCTCAGTGTTCACAAAGAGAGACGAAGTGCTGTGTTTCTGTGAGCAGCGGCTTTATAAAGGAGCTGCCGGAGCCGGGCCGCGCTGATTGGTGCAGGCCGGGAGACACGTGCGCTGTAGCTGCTTTACTATTGGACAATGTAACTCCTCCACTTTAGTTTAGTTTAGGGGGAAATAAATATGATTAAATATAATATAACCCTAACCCTGTCATTTTCTAATGTTTAACTATTATTTAATTTGTAGTGAAAAACTCGCCCTGAAATAAAGGAATCATTTAGTCAACAACACTAAACATTTGCCCAAAAGTTAAATATGAGAATTAACATCAGTTACAACCCAAAGGAATGAATTCATTAATAATGTAGTGAGCAGAAACAGTCTTTAAATGGCACCAGCTTTTAGTGTGAGTGTAAGAAGTCAAATGAATCATGATCTTCTGCAGTAAAATTAGATCACCTTCTAAAAGTATTTGAGTTTATTAGTGTGAAAGATGTAGGTATATAGCCTACTTATCCATATGAAATGTATGTGCCCATATGAATGTTGTTTATATGTATTATTTATTTCACAAGCATTTGCAAAGCATTTTTCGTTTGTGTTTTTGACATTACTGATTGGTGAAATGATTCTCTTCTCTTATTAAACACCTTAACTTTGTATTACTGGTATCAATGATTCAAGGGAGGCTTTAAGTGTCAGCAAGAAACGCCATTTGGATTGTTGTTACAGCACATTAGAGTTTGTGGCAGAGGGACAACATTTAATAATAAATGTGTTCATTTGTCTCCTCTAAAGATTTGCTAAGATAAAGATTACCACTTAGCATTTTCTCTCAGGATTGCAGTAAAATAACCACCATATTTCCTTCATATTGTGAAATGTATTGATTTTCATTTTGGAAAAACAAACATCAGTGAGGTGGTATAAACACGTATAGTGAAGAATGAACAATATTCAATCATGGTTTATCTTGCTTTACAAAACATTATGTATAAATAACATTTAAGTTATTTAGATTTCTGGTAGAGTAGTTATAGAGTACAACAGGATGAGCTCTTTGGATGGGTTGGGTGGCTCTTAAAAGAGCCTTTGTGTTGTTGTATGTCAGCAGCGGAGTTTACTTGGAGCTGGTGTACTTGGTCACGGCCTTGGTGCCCTCAGACACGGCGTGTTTAGCCAGCTCTCCGGGCAGCAGCAGGCGGACAGCGGTCTGGATCTCCCTGGAGGTGATGGTGCGGCGCTTGTTGTAGTGAGCCAGACGAGAGGCCTCACCGGCGATGCGCTCAAAGATGTCGCTCACGAAGCAGTTCATGATGCCCATGGCCTTGGAGGAGATGCCGGTGTCGGGGTGGACCTGCTTCATCACCTTGTAGACGTAGATGGCATAGCTCTCCTTCCTGGACTTTCTCCTCTTCTTTCCAGTCTTGCTGACGCTCTTAGCGACGGCTTTCTTTGAGCCCTTCTTGGCCGCCTTGACGGGGGGTGCTTCAGCAGGCATGATGAGAGGTGCGACAGAGTTGAATGACTTCTTTGTCACAGAGCGTTATATTTATATTGACCAGATGCAAATGTCACTGTGCTGTTGCTCGCACGGGACTGGTTGTCTTCTGAGCAGGACGGAGCATGCGCATAACGAGTTTTAGAATCAAAACAGATTGGGTGACATGTAAAATGAACCCCCCATTGATTATGTATTCGTATTATTGGGGTTTTATAATGTGTTGTACATGAACACATAAATACAAATGTATTAATTAGAAGCGAGTGTCCTTAACATCCCGGTGTACGTCACCTATAAAACATATTTCAAAAGTACCCCACACAGATGGAAGTAGAAGTTTTTGGAGCAGTCGTGGTTGTGGCTGTAGTTGTGGAGTCTTTATCCTCTACAAACATATCATTGGATGTCGGAAAAACAACATTGTGAAATGGTCATTTTTAATATCCAGTATCCTAGCAAGAGTTTGGGAGATATAATATAGGTTATAAAGTTCATCAAAAGGAATGTCTCTTTTTGAGTAATTTGGGTGGCTCTTAAAAGAGCCGTTGTTGTTCCAGGTATGTCGGGGTGTAGATGTTTAACCTCCGAAGCCGTACAGAGTGCGGCCCTGCCTCTTCAGGGCATACACCACATCCATGGCGGTCACGGTCTTTCTCTTGGCGTGCTCGGTGTAGGTGACCGCATCACGGATCACATTCTCAAGGAACACCTTAAGCACCCCACGGGTCTCCTCGTAGATCAGACCGGAGATACGTTTCACGCCGCCACGGCGAGCCAGACGGCGGATAGCGGGCTTGGTGATGCCCTGGATGTTATCACGCAGAACTTTGCGGTGACGCTTGGCGCCTCCTTTGCCGAGTCCCTTTCCTCCTTTTCCTCTTCCACTCATTTTCAGATATTGTTACGTCGGGTCGTTCAGAACGAATGAGTAGAAGCAGAATGACCGGCAGTATTTATACATTCACTGCGGACCTAAGAGAAGACGGAGAGCGGGAAAGCTGCTGGGCGGGGCCAACGCTGCAGCCTCCACATTATCTTTCAAAACATTTTCTCTTCCTTCTAATATTGTTTATATAATTCAGTCAGGCTTTATACTAAGCGTTTGATGATTAAAGTTTGTTAATATGTAATAAAACCCTCACATGCTTAATAACATTTGAAATAAGACCCTTTCTGAGATTAACATTACATTTAAAGTTGATCAAAGTTTTCAAAAAATACATAGGAGACTTTATAGGAGACTTTCATTCTGTTTCTGATGAGTCAAGACATACATTTGTATAAAACATGTCAACAATTTGACATAAAAAGACATAAAAGCCTCGACAAGTCACAGACTACCATGGAGCATACTGAGTCTGTGATTGAACAAAGGCTCATCGGACAATTCCCTTTCTGCCGTCTGAAATACTGTTCTGTTGTGTTTAAGCTGGTTTAGGTCCTATCTATCTGAACGCTCTCAGTTTGTAAGTGTTAACGATGAATCTTCCACGCAAACCAAAGTTAGCCATGGAGTGCCACAGGGCTCAGTGCTCGGACCTATTTTGTTCACATTATATATGCTTCCGTTAGGCAATATTATAAGGAATCATTCTGTAAACTTTCATTGTTATGCGGATAATACTCAACTATATTTATCAATCAAGCCTGATGAAATTAATCATCTAAATAAAATTCAAGACTGCCGTAAGGACTTAAAAACGTGGATGACCTTAAACTTTTTGATGTTAAACACGACCAAAACTGAAGTTATTGTACTTGGCCCGAAGAATCTACGAAACAAATATCTAAAGATATATTAACTATGGATGGCATTAATTTGGCCGCCAGTGAGACTGTAAGGAATGTTGGTGTTATATTTGATCAGGATTTATCCTTTAACGCTCACATAAAATCAATTTCAAGGACCGCCTACTTCCATCTACGTAACATTGCAAAAATCAGGCATATCTTGCCTCAAAACGATGCAGAGAAACTAGTTAGTCCATGCATTTGTTATTGTAACTCTTTATTATCAGGGAGTACCAAGAAGTCAGTGCAAGTCGCTTCAGCTGATTCAAAATGCTGCGGCTCGTGTACTAACCAGAGTTAGGAAAAGGGACCACATTACTCCTGTTCTGGCTGCCTTACACTGGCTCCCTATAGAACACAGGATAGAATTTAAAATTCTTCTTCTCGCCTACAAGCCCTTAATGGGCAGGCACCATCTTACCTTAAAGAACTCATTATACCCTACTGTCCTACTAGGGCATTGCGTTCCAAGAATGCAGGGTTGTTGGTTGTTCCTAGAATCTCTAAAAGTACAATGGGAGCCAGAGCCTTTTCTTATCAAGCTCCACATTTGTGGAATCAGCTTCCAGTTTGTGTTCGGGCGGCAGACACCCTATCCGTTTTTAAGAGTGCGCTTAAGACCTTCCTTTTTGATAAAGCTTATAGTTAGGGCTGATTAGATTCAGCCCCTAGTTTTGCTGATATAGGCTTAGTTTGTCGGGGGACATCTTACTTCTCCCTTCTCTCTGTCTATACCTCTGTATTCTCATTAACCCAGCTTCCCCAAATGTCTTTCTTTTTGGTGTCTATATACGCCGGGATCCGGAGTCATGGATGATCCTGCGGTCCTGTGTCCTGCATCGCGAGCGCTGGATCGCGAGTCATGGCTGTGGTCCTGGATGGATATCCTCGTGGATTCATCTTCCTATTATACACACATGCATTTCCAAACATTTGGACTACCTATGTTGCAAATGTATTATCTTTTCAATTTACACACGGCATCTATTGCACGTCTGTCCGTCCTGGGAGAGGGATCCCTCCTCTGCTGCTCTCCCTGAGGTTTCTCCCATTGTTCCCTTTAAACTGGGTTTTCTTTGGAAGTTTTTGCTTGTACGATGTGAGGGTCTAAGGACAGAGGGTCTAAGGACAGAGGGTGTCATATTGTCATACTGATATTGTAACATTTGTGATATTGGGCTATAAATAAACATCGATTGATTGATTGAAATAGATGAATGTCATATACCAGGTAACATGTTATTCATGTTTCATTCAAGTCATCTTTATATCAGTTAATTCACTTCTTGTAAAAAGTAAGGTAGTCTGGTGTTATAAAAATATAAACATGTAATATTAAAACAGGAGAAGTGCTCTTTCGGTGTATGTGGGTGGCTCTTAAAAGAGCCTTTTGGAGATGAAGCAGATGGTCTGTTTACTTCTTCGCTGCTTTCCTGGCTGGTGCCTTCTTCGCTGCTTTGGCAGCTGGTTTAACCACCTTCTTCACAGCTTTCTTCGGGGTTACGGTCTTCTTGGGGTCGCTGCCTTCTTGGGGGTCGCTGCCTTCTTGGGTGCTGCCTTCTTGGCCGCCACCTTCTTCGGGCTCTTAGTGATCTTCTTCACGGGGGTTTTCTTTGCAGGAGTAGCAGGCTTCTTCGCCGTCTTGGGTGTTACTGCCTTCTTGGCTGCTGGCTTCTTAGCGGCGGGTTTCTTCGCTGCTGCTGCTGCCGGCTTCTTGGCTTTGACTGCGGGCTTCTTCGCTACCTTCTTGGGCTTCTCGGCGGGCTTGGCTGCCTTGAAGGAGCCGCTGGCTCCGGATCCCTTGACCTGCACCAGGGCTCCATTCTCCACAAGCTTCTTCACGGCGCGTTTCACCTGGTTGGCGTTGTCGATGCCTTTAACGGCCAGCTCTTTCTTCAGGGCGACATAGGAAATCCCTTTACGCTCCTTGGAGGCGGTGACGGCTTTCAGCACGAGGTCAGCGGCGCTGGGGCCCGCCTTCTTCGGCTTGGTGGCTCTCTTCCTCGGGGACTTGGCCGGTGCGGCGGCGGCGGGAGCGGATTCTGCCATGTTGCTTTCAAAGTGGATTCTCTGGACTCGGTGAGACTGTGAGAGAAACCAGCAAAGAGCGGAACTTAAACACACCATGAGAACCGTAGAGACTCAATCACAGGAGCAGCAGGCATACTGTGCCACTTTGTGTTTTCTCTTCACGAACAAATGTATTAAAATCACACCTGAAGGAAACAATATATTGTAAATGTCACCCTAAACGATAGCAAAGGAGTTTCTCTTCATGTAAAAGTGAAATTAACTTCAATATTGTGTTATGATTTTAATGGGAAGCCTTTCGACCTCCCTCAAATGCTGCCGTGTGAGTCGTAAATATGTGACTTTCCTCTCTAATTTCCCTCTTAAATGCTTTAAAATACTTTCAAATTCGACTTAAACTAGTCTGGCATAGAAATAAGATGTTTGGTTAAAGACCTAACCTAAAAAAAGTTTACTAATATAAATATGTTAATGTTAAACAGAGGTTAGTTTTGTCTCTGCAAACACACTCAAAAGAGTCGTGGGTTTGTACTCCGGTTCTGATAGGGAGTCGGTATGTTTTCTTTTACACTTCACTAATTTAGGATAATTTAACTTAATTCAACACTTTGATAACATGTAGGCCTATCTTTTCTTCTTCAGAAAACTAAGTAACCTGCCGTTTGCCTGCTGGAGTGATTTACAGTATGCAAGTACATTTATTGTTTCCGATAACACGTCAATCATATAAAGTGGATTCATCTATAATTTATCATATCACTTTTACGATTTTTATTTATACATTTTGTGTCTTTTAATTTCGTATGTTTAACTTTAAGAGACACAGCATAAACGCATTTACAAAAAACACACAAACAGTTGGAACATTTAAATCGGGGGCTGTTTTTGAGAAACTTGATTACTTTAGAGTTATTTGTTACACTCATTAAAGACTATTACAATACAATCACTAAATGTGCTCCAAAAAACACTTTTAATAAACTTTAGACTCAGAAGAGTAGAGACTTTAAATAGGCTTCTTAGGTGTTTTGGCTCCACACATGTCTGACTAGGATTTTAACTTTATTTATTATTTAACACCGGTTAAAGGTGATTGTTTCTTTCTCTCATGTATTTGTGTTCTGCATACTCTTAAAATAAAGCAGTATCTTCTGACTGTTTATCACATGTATTCTTAAGGTCACGATGAATGACCAGCAGTGTCACCACAATACATGGTTTTTATTCAGAAATGTTAACCAAATAACATTAGAAATAACATAAATTGCAGGAAAAGAAGACTTTTCTGTATTTAGTCGACGCATAACCTGAAAACGTTTTAAAATAACTTAATCTATGTATGTTTTAGTTTTTTGCCTTTAAATACTTCTTACATGAATCTTGAGGCTTAAAGCCTGAGTCCAAATAAATATCACTACAATAAACAATATTTATTTTTACATTCTGTTTTTGTCCATCTTATTCTATGTACATCTATATCTCTTTAATTTACTTGGTCACCTCAAGCATTTTCTGCATTATTGAGATTATTGTATTAATTATTATTTATTATTATTATTATTATTATTATTATGTATCAAGTTTACTTCACCTCACATTTGTCTTGCAACATAACATGCACTATTTTATTCTACTGTTTCTTTTTGCACTATTTTAATTGAACTTGTTTGTTTTTTTAATCAGTTTTATTGTCTTTTGTTCTATATAACTATGTTGCATTGTTGGAGGAGCCTGGGACTTAAGATGTGCATTGCCACGTCTACACTGTAGCTACTGTGCATATGACAATAAATAATAAATGAAACTTGACCTTATTAATCTAAATGTATTTTGAGTTAATTTTATATTCAAATTAAGTTAACGAATAATGGATCACGGAAATGTATCTCCATAACAATAATGTAGTCAAGCAGAAAATAGTAGAGCTATAAACAGTATTTAAAGAATATAATTCAAACATGAAAAATTATGTTTTGTATATTTTATTAAGTTCAGTTTTTAATCCTAAATATTTTTGTTTTTATTGAATGTAAATACAATTATTATAATTACTGTTATATAACTATACTATTCTGCCACTGTTTCTAATGTTGGCTCTTGTACTTAGTGTTTGAGTTTTAAATAACGTTGAGAAACGTTTTTGTCCATAAAATACAGTTTAGTTTAGTATGGTCACATTAAAGAACTGCTAATTGGCTAAAAGATATTAACTTCATTAATATATGTACTAGATGTACCTCATTTCTTAAAATGCTAATACAAAATAAATAAAGAACTGTTAGAAAGACACGTGTGTTAATATTTATATTCCACTACAAGAGAGCCACTATTTTCGTTCTGCTCCAAACATGTTGGTGAACACTGACATCTGGTGGATAAAGGCTGGAACTACATATAACCTGTTATTCATTTCAATGTGCGTGTGGGATAAAGATACCATCGAGTGCTTAAATGCTACGGTACGCTATTGATCGGTGAACTGCAGACAACTGCCAATAAGTAATACTGATGTAGTGTAAACTGAGTTAAACACTAATGATGGGTCCAACAAACGTTGTGGCTTTATTTATGTGGACTGACAGAAGTAGAAACCACACCGCTATTCATTTGAGAATGTGGTGATTAACCTGCTGGATGTACGAAGGAAATTGTGAAAAAATAGTTTGCTTTAGTTGAAATAAGGTTTAATTTTAGAGAGGCTACAACCTGCAATACATAATATCATTAATAGTAATTTAGGGTTAGGTTTCAAGTGTATAATTTGCTCTATAATGTGGGTGTTTTTAGTTGGGTGACTTGGTGTAACATGACATGTTGTGCACATCAATACATATAGGGCAAGGGGGAGAAATGTCTTTAGTTGGAAGTGTGTGGCTCTTAAAAGAGCCTTTGTTGTTTGTTGAAGCGGGATCAGGGTGTTCACTTCTTGGCGGGCTTCTCGGTCTTCTTGGGCAGCAGCACAGCCTGGATGTTGGGCAGCACGCCTCCCTGAGCGATGGTCACTCCTCCCAGCAGCTTGTTCAGCTCCTCGTCGTTGCGGACGGCGAGCTGCAGATGGCGGGGGATGATACGACTCTTCTTGTTGTCCCGGGCGGCGTTTCCAGCCAGCTCCAGGATCTCAGCGGTCAGGTACTCCAGCACAGCGGCCAGGTACACCGGGGCTCCGGCACCGACACGATGGGCGTAGTTACCCTTCCTCAGATGCCTGTGGACACGGCCGACGGGGAACTGGAGCCCGGCACGGGATGAGCGAGTCTTGGCCTTCGCCCTGACCTTTCCTGCACCTTTTCCGCGTCCAGACATTTTCTACGTGATTATTCTTTGACGTTTAGAAGAAAGTGAGTCGACCACCGTTCTCACCAGTTTATATAGGAGCGCAGCTGAACGCTCATTGGTCAGATTGATCCGTAACTGTGATCGTCCAATCAGAAAACAGGTTGGTCTGCCGCCTGAATTCTTTTCAGAATGAGACTGCATTTTCTGAAATTGTTTTCACCCGTTCAAAGATGAACATAAACTCCTGTAATTTAAGAAGCGAAAGTCTCAATGTGTAGAGAACATTAAGACATTCTAAAAGGTGTCATACTTGATGATTATTTACAGTGTGTAATTCACTTATTAAATAATATATTTGGTATTATAACTCAAATTACACACCCACCTAAATACATGCAGCTGTTTGGGCTAAACATTTAACGGGGAAAAAATAATCATCAGTTGTAACTTATTTGTGTAGGTTGTAATTTCGTGTAATGTCTATTTTGTTATCTTATCTTTATATTTTGAGGAAATCTCTTATTTCATATTTTGATTTTGAGGAGATTATTAGAAATACTAACATAAACTACGCATGCTGGTTCATTCTGAGAAGAAAATAAATAAATACTATTACTATATTAATAATATTTAACTTCATCTTCTACACACAAGCAGTGATTTATATACGTGAAACAGAAAAATAAAATAACACGCTTCACAATGAGATGTATAATTGTATTTTCTGTACAGCTTTTACTCTTAAACCGTGTCTAAAAGCTGTGATTCTTAAGGTAGGAGTGATATCTTATGTCTTAACTAATTATGTATCACTTGGTTGGTTTTTTTCTTATACATCATTTTTTAGAGTGTGTTAACAAAGTTTGCAATGATTGAGATTCCCAATATGTTCTTAAAGAATACGGATACTTTAATACAACTTCCTTACAAATATCAGTGAAACTTAAATACAAATAACTTTACAAATGCCACCGAGTCATCAGTTCAGGCAGGTTGTGTACGGTAGCTTCTTTGAACAGCCTGTTAACGACTCTCTCCATAATAAAGAAAAGTCCCAATGGGTACCAGAACTGTCCCATTGTCTTTCAAAACAGACGTCGTTGGACCGCCTCAAGTCGTTATTGGATTGGAACTTTAGGTTTGCTATTGGTGATCAATCTGAGACAGAAGAGGAGTCGTTTACTGAGAACTGTGCTGGAGTCGTTCGGCGTCTCTCACTGCCTCGCTAAACCAGTTATATGTCTCTTCAAACTTGTCCTCACTTCCCAAACTTTTCTATCTTTTCCAACCTTATTTTCCGTTGCTGTGATACTATGCTAGCTATCTAAACTCTTGACGTTATGAATAAAACAGATGTAAATGTGTTGGTTTCTATCCAGATCACTCAACTGTCGTTTCTCAACTTCTTTCAATGACGTTGCTGAACCAGTTGGATCGACTTGGAAAACAAACATTTACTGAGAAGCTGAGGCAGTGTGACTGGTAGTAAACTGATATCCCAAATACATTGAACTAATCTTATTTAGTAAGAAATTATTATATCACGATTATGACCCAAACACGATGACATTGGCGGTCAACGAAGATCCAGAAACCTCTTCCTCACACAGGTGTACGTTTATGAACTTTATCCATGTGAGCCAACTCAACAAACTTTCAAAAACACAATAATAAGAACATATTTTACAAACACAGCCAAACACTTCTATTGTTAAACCCAGCCAGCTCCCCTCCCCCTCACTGGTATGCAAGTGTGAAGTTGGGTGGGACCGAGATAGCCATTGGTGTAAATTAGCAAACAGAAACAGAAGGACTAGTTTGTTTTGGAGGCAGAGCACAGACTTCTCTGATCTCAGAAACTCTCTCACCGTCACAGCTGCGAGGAGAAATGTCTCAGAAAGGAGCTCAGCTGGACGTTGAATCCATTTCCTGTTCGATATGTCTGGATGTGATGAAGGATCCGGTCACTATTCCCTGTGGACACAGCTACTGCATGGGCTGTATTACAAACTACTGGGATGGAGAGAAACCGAATCAAAGGGAGAGCTGTCCTCAGTGCAGGAAGGCCTTCACACCGAGACCTGACCTGGTTAAAAACACCATGTTGGCATTCCTGGTGGAGCAGCTGAAGAAGACTGGACTCCTTCGTGTTGAAATGAAGCAAAAAGAGCTCAATGTGAATCGACAGCAGAGGATCCAGGACCGAGAGGAAGATGTAAAGCTGCTTCAACAGGAGGTGGAGGAAGTTGATGCTTTGTTGTCACGAACCGAGCCCAAAACCAGAGCTGAATTCTCTAAATATTCACGTGAAATCACACTGGATCCAAACACGGCAACCAAAGGGCTGTCCTTGTCTTTGGAGAACACGAAAGTCACCGTCACAAAACGAAAACAGATATATTTCAGTCACCCTGACGGATTAGATATCTGGCCTAAGGTCCTGAGTAGAGAGGCTCTGATTGGCCGATGTTACCTGGAGATCGAGTGGAGAGGGTATCAACTGGATTTGGCCCTCGCATACAAGAGTGTCAACATGAACGAGGATGAAATTGGATTAGGATTCACAGACAGATCTTGGAGTTTGAGATGTGAGAACCACTATTTTTCCTTTTGGTTCGATAACGTGGAAACTCCCCTCTCAGGCGCTCGTTCCAACAGGATAGGAGTGTACCTGGATCACAGTGCAGGGGTTCTGTCTTTCTACAGCGTCTCCAGTGAAACCATGACCCTCCTCCACAGAGTCCAGACCACCTTCACCGAGCCTCTCTACGCTGGAGTTTGCTTTTATGACAACTTTGGAGACTATGCTGAGTTCTGTAGACTTAACTAGACAGAAGAGATTCAAGGGGCATTGGGTTAAATGTTGAGATTAACTTCTTTAACTCACTTTGTCTCCATGTTTGTAGCTGAGTTGGTCGTGTTGGTTTTTCTAACCTGAGATCAGATATAATTATTTATAATCTGGACTTTACGGAAAAAAAATGAAGAATCAATAAAGGTTTTTACAAGATTGAATGATCTTGTCTTTATTCCAGGGTTTATACAAGATGGTGAAAACGATGTGAAAGGAATATAAGAGTATACGTGATGCAGCTAACTTTTCAAATACAACTGATTACACACCGGTAGATTTATATCAATGTAACAATCCCTAAATCATGGTTCCCAAACTGAGGGTGAGTATTTATAAATGGCTGGTTATCTCAGCATTGTATTCATTGGTGTCAGGGCCGTCCATTCACCCTTAAATAGACCTCGTTCAGGTGAAGATATGATTGGTTAAAGGTTGTTGGACATGGTTGCATTGAACAGCAATATATTTCTTAGACCAGTAAGATAAATAAAAACCTTGCAAATAAACGTTTGTTCAGATGTTCAGACCGATATAGGCTGCTGTTTCAAGAACTGCGAGACATGTGCTACTGTAATTGTAAAGCTTTGTTTCGTGGCATTACTGCAACGTTAAGTTTGCATAATTGACTCCGTCAGCTAAGGTTTGGGTTTGCTTTTTGAGTCCGGGAAAAGCCCCTTTTAGCCGATTACACTCCTAACCTATTAACATAGTCTGGTTTGGATCGGGTTACGTCTGCAGCATAAGTAAACACGGCAAACAAGTTACTTTAAAAGAGAGCCTCCTTAATAACATGGAAAACTAGCTATCTCTAAAATATGCCTTTGCAGAGTTAGGTTTGTGGTGTAATGATGCTTGATGCCAGTTTTCTTTAATTGTTTTGAGTCTTTTCTGGTTATTTCAAGTAAGGCATCAATGACTAAAGCTGTTATAATTAAAACCCACAAAGGCTGCAAAGAGCTGTCTATGGAAAGGGAATGCATTGTTGGTTTGGACATCAGAGCTCTGAGGCATGATGTTTTCCACTAATAGAGATCGCAGAATTATTATTTATCCCTCGATTTAAATAAGGTCCATTTTTTTCAAACATTTCATTCATGACATAAACAAGAATCTGTATGGAGAGTGCTTTAAACTGCTTTATTAATAAAACATAGAAAATATCCGGATCAGCAACAAGACGCTGTGGCAATGAGTTTCCTCCCACTGCGGCACATTCAGTCGTTTGTAATTAGGGAACAAATATATTAAACGTCAAAAAATACAAATGTTAAATATGTCAAAGAAACTGAAAACCATAATGGCATGCAGTCCATGTTTGTGAGGCACTTCATATGTTTGATGTTGATGCATTAAACTGCTGCCGTGTGCAAATACATAAGCAACAGTCCTTAGTGTGTTGTCGCAAAGCTATATCTGTCAGATGTCGATTCATATAATCAATCTGATGCATTAAGAGGGCTGACCGAGTCCCCTCTTTAGCATTAAGCTAATCGTTTAAGAATCCCAATGAGCTAGTTTGTTGTTGTTTTGTGGCATTTAGAACGGCTACAGCAAACAAGCAACACATGAACAAACAATTCTATAAAACACTATTACAAAAACACCAAAAGCTTCACAATCGCTCCCTCTTTACTACACAGTGCACGTCATCCTCCCGGCATCATTGGGATTTAAACAGTAGAGCATATTGAGCCAAAAAGCAACGCAATGTGCTACTGTAGGTTTCACAGATACAAACTGTTAAAGGAAAACGCTTTGTGCTCACTGTGGGTAAACTACTAAGTGCCGTTTGCATCGGGAGTGATTTCAGAATCAGAAAACTGTTTAAGCCCCCGTCACACTGTCCCGAAATTGACACCCGATGGACACACGATAAAGGAAATGTTCTAATTCGGCTCTGATCATAACAACATCGCGCCTTTCGATAGGGCATCTTAATCCATCGTATGACCGCCGGTGGAGTTTCTCAGGCTCCGGCAGCAACTTCGTGAGCGGTGGCAAAAGCTGAATTTGAACATTTCCTTTATCGTGTGTCCATCGGGTTGTTTTATTGCACAACAAAATCATGTAAGCATATTATGTAAATAACCCAATTTGTGTTCTGTGAAACTAAAAAGAATATAATATATTATTTTGAAGGAGAGTTGACAGGAAGTTGTTGTTGCTATGGAAACAACATTACGGAGAAAACGTAATATATTCTACATATAAAGATGGATAAAGTAAAGGATAAAGTCTGAAGATATCAGTGCAGTATCATAGTACTGTAACATAATTGTTTTTGGTACTTTCATTGCAGTTGTATTTCTTAAATGTAATGTAAATGTTGCCTTCGTGTGGGGTTCGGGGCCATCTTCGTGCGAAATTCACAATTCCATATTCGTGTGTCCATCGGGTGTACATTTCGGGACAGTGTGACAGGGCCTTAAAGGGGAACCTCAGTGTTTTTCAATCCTGCAGTTAAATGCTACAAATGTTATCCCTTGGTGTCCAAAAAGTGCCGACTGCATTATTACAAACCTTCTCTGTTTGTTAGCGTGTCATGTGACCCGTTTCTCAAAAGGCAAGCCATTCAGACTAGCTGCACCTTCACCAGCTTTGAGAACACTTTCATGATCAATCATTATAAAACATATCAGATATATTATTCTGAAATGGATCAATCAAACAACGACTACTTTTACTGTTGCTACTATATTTTGATGAGAATACTTTTCTACTTTTTAATTTCACTGTAACAGAGTATTCCTACACTCTGGTACTTCTACTTTTACTCAAGTACAAGATCTGAGTACTTCTACTTGTACTCAAGTATAAGATCTGAGTACTTCTACTTTTACTCAAGTACAAGATCTGAGTACTTCTATTTTTACTCAAGTACAAGATCTGAGTTCTTCTACTGTTACTCAAGTACAAGATCTGAGTACTTCTACTTTTACTCAAGTACAAGATCTAAGTACTTCTACTTTTACTCAAGTACAAGATCTGAGTTCTTCTACTTTTAATCAAGTACAAGACCTGAGTACTTATACTTTTACTCAAGTACAAGATCTGAGTACTTCTACTTTTACTCTCAAGTACAAGATCTGAGTACTTCTACTTTTACTCAGGTACCAGATCTGAGTACTTCTCCCACCTCTGCTTTAGTGGATGGACATTGATAAAGGGTTATATTTTAAGTCATTTTAGCTTTTATGCAGAGCGACTTACGTGCACTTTTATACAGTAGACAAGCAGGACCTATTAAGGGTTAAGTATCTTGCTTAAGGACACTTGGACATGTTGATTACAGCGACTGGGGATCAAAGCTCTGATCCGTCGATTGGTGGACGCCCATTTGAACCCCCGAGAAACACCCGAATTACCTTTTCACTGAAACCTGATTAAAGGGTTGAAAAACACCGAAGTCACCCCTAAGGTTCCTAAACCACGAGGAGAGGGTTTGCTCAGCAGGAGGAGTCGGACATCCTCTGGGGCCGGGCTGATTGACAGGTGGAGGGCGGGGTGAAGACGTCGGGGTCACTGATGCCCAGCTGCAGGTTGAAGAAGCGGGTGGAGGTGGTGACGCTGCTGTTCCTGGCGTAGGTCTCCTGCACCGGGTAGCAGTCCTTCAGGGTGTAGACCCCCACCCAGGTCTCATCTGCAGAGATGGCAAAAGTACACACATCCTTTACTCAAGTAGAAGTACACACATCCTTTACTCAAGTAGAAGTACAGATACTCGTGTTTAAAAATACTCTGGTGAAAGTAGAAGTACTGACTAAACTTCTTTACTCAAGTCAAAGTAAAGGCTTTGAAGTGTACTTCAGTAAAAAGTACCCATAGCTAGCAGCTGTTTTAAAGAGTACCTGACCTCCCTTTATATCAATAGAACAATAATGTCATTGTTAGCTGATGAATGTTTCCATGGTGACCAACGGCAACATGACGACGTTCCCATTGAAGATCTGGGGCCTCATTTATAAAGGGATATACGCTCAAAAAATGGCGTACGCCAGTCTCTACGCAATGTTTGCGATTTAGAAAATACTAACTTGACGGGAAAACGTGCGGTCCTCCACGCAAACTCTAACGCATGCGTACGCACTAAGCACAAAAACGGGAGGGACGAGAAACTGCGACACCGTTGGCAGAAGGAAGAATGGAGGTGATGCAGAGTTGACAGCATCTGCCACATGCTGCCACTCTGTTGCCTTTTTGGCATTCGTTACGCCAGTACTATGGCCACCAAACAAAATGTTTTGCCTTGTCTCTACTTCTCCCACAAGGATTTCAACTTCACAGTTATTGAAGTTTCTTTTCTTGCCTCTTTTTTCCGTCTTTGCCTGAAATCGGTTTGATGAATATTCATTATGGGCGTATCAATGACTATTTATGGACAAATATGGGTGTGACGGGAAGCCCGCAAAAGCTGCGCCGCTTTTCGAGTTGATTGGGATTTATAAAAAGGAAACCGGCGTAGGAAGTGCTGTACGCATTTCCCTCGTCGGTACGCAATGTTTTGTGAATCGTAAAATGTCGGAACATTTCTGTACCTATTTTTTTTGCTTTGTACTACGTAAGCAACCTTCCCACGTGAATCCTACGCACGGCGTTATAAATGAGGCCCCAGGGAATGATGGATACACGGATCGTGTTCAAATCAATAGGCACGCAATCACTCTAAAGAATAATGACCACGCACCAAACACACACATTCAGACTAAAGGAACCAGCTGTTTGGGAAATGAGAGAAGTAGAAAGTACAGGTATTTGAGTTCAACATGTAAGAAGTAGAAAGTACAGGTATTTGAGTTCAACATGTGAGAAGTAGAAAGTACAGGTATTTGAGTTCAACATGTAAGAAGTAGAAAGTACAGGTATTTGTGTTCAACATGTAAGAAGTAGAAAGTACAGGTATTTGTGTTCAACATGTAAGAAGTAGAAAGTACAGGTATTTGGGTTCAACATGTAAGAAGTAGAAAGTACAGGTATTTGGGTTCAACATGTAAGAAGTAGAAAGTACAGGTATTTGAGTTCAACATGTGAGAAGTCAAAGTAAAAAGTCGTCAGAAAAATAAGTAGTGGAGTAAAGTACTGATACCAGTAACGAAGTATTTGTACTTCACTACTTCCCACCTCTGACCAGCCGTTATCACCAACAGATGCAGTTTGAATTGGGAAAAACCTCGCTAAAAGCTTCCTTCAATTTCAAATCAGCTGCAGGAAATATTGATCTTGGACATGGACGATTTTTCTTAAGTACTGTGTTTAAGTAAAAATGTTCAGGCTATTTCATGTCATTTTTTCTTCCAATTTTTTTTTTAAATTTTATTTCAGGTGAGACAATACAAAAAACATTAGGGGCAGCAGAACAAAACATAATAGCACCCACAAAACCATAACAACACATAATAATTAATATATTTATTTTTGTAGCAGCCCTTCAGGGTGTAAACTGCTGGCCTCTAGTGATCACTAACAGATCTGAACATTTTAAATCCGGAAAAACCTCCATAAAAGCTTATTTAAATTTATTTTGAATAAGAGAGAATGTATCTTAAACCAGACTCACGTTGGCGCGCAGGCTTCCTGTCGGACCACTCCTGGACCTCCACGCTGTCCCCGGGACCCCCGATGAGGTACTGGTCCTCGAAGGTGGAGTTTTTGGGGATGTCGAAGGGATCGAAGGCGTCCGTCAGAGCGATCTTTGAGCAGTCCTTCGTCTTCTGGTCGATCTGGAACATCACCCCGCTCTGGTACAGGAAGATGTACTCAAAGAACCTGGAGCAGAGGGAAAACATTAATAACATTAATAACACTAGTACTATTTTGTATTATTATTAACAATTATTTTAAAGATTATTTAGTAGTAGTAGGAATGTAATTGTTATTTGTAATTTTTTTATAATTAATGTTTTATTTTTTATAGTATTATTATATACTCAAAAGCAGAGGAAGAGGGGTGCGTTCAATGCATCAATAACATTAAAGCTGAATTAAATTAAATTATTACGATTCTATTTTGTATTATTATTATTATTACTAAGAATTATTTTTTTATTATTTAGTAGTAGTAGGAATGTAGTTTTTCTTTTTAATTATTTGTAAATGTTATAATAATTTTTTGTTTTTTGTTGCTAATATTATTTAATTATTTGTATTACCATTGCTGTTATTATAATATAGTAGTAGTCTTTTTTATTTTACTTTTAAATATGTGTTACTTTATTATTATGAATGTATTCATATGTATTTTTTTATAATAATAATTATTACTATTATATAGTAGTAGTATTTTTATTATTTGTGATTATCATTATTATTATTATTTCATCCAATATACTTATTAGGTTATTGATTTGGTTGTTGTTAGATTTGAATCAAATTAATCTGTGTTAACATAACATATTAACAGTGTGTAACAGGTTCCTATATATAACAAATATATAAATAATATTCCTTTAGATAGATAGATAGATAGATAGATAGATAGATAGATAGATAGATAGATAGATAGATAGATAGATAGATAGATAGATAGATAGACAACTTTTCCCAAATAGTAGTTTTGAAAGTCAATGTAGAATAATTCCAACATTTCTTAAAAATAGAATAAAATACAAACAAAATATACATACACTCAGAATACCCTCTAATAGAATAATCTACATAAAGGGACAAATATAAATAGTGTATTATATACATTAATTACACAAAATGTGCACAGTTTCTTTTAATTAAAGGTGAAATATATGAGGTTAGTGTTAGTCGTGTAAGCATCTAAATAAATAAGTAAGTACAGACTGTGCTATCATGCATGTGTCTGTCACCTCTGGCAGGGTGTGTGCTTCTTGTTCTGCTGCAGGACGCGGACCCTCTGCGTCAGGCCGTCGTAGGACACCGAGGACCGGCTGTTTCTCCCGGTACTGTGGTCGAAACTCACCCAGCGGCCCTCCCATTGCAGCGGGGCGAGGCAGGGATCAGAGGCGGGGGACACATCCTCCACAGGGAGGCCGAGGACAGACGCTGCGGAGGCGGCCACAAACACGAGCAGGAGTCGGTGCATCTCTGGGTCTACGGAAACTACGGAGTCCCGTTAGGTTCTGATTCCGGTTCTGTTGTTGTTGTTGTTGTTGTTGTTGTTGGTGTTGTTGTTGTTGTTGTTGATGAGCGGCTGCACCGTTCTTGTTATACATCCATGGGCCGCACCTGCTGCTAGAACAGCATTTCAACAAGCGTTTCCGGTTGTGATTTCAAAATAAAAGCTTGGATGAACTTTTTTTTCAGACGTATACATAAATGAATACAAAAAATAAATGAATGAATTAATAAATACATGATTACATACATAAATAAATGAATAAATAAATACAATTAAATACAAATGATAACATTAATAAATATATGGCGGTACAAATGTAACTGCTTATTAATTTTATTATATGAAATTGGTAAAAGTTACCTTGTAAATGTATTCTTATGAAGATAATTACCATATTTATTACCAAAATAAAAGCCTGGAAGACTTTTCAAAATAAAAGGATTTCTATAGTTGTGCGTTTTATAATAAATACAAACAATATAAAGTAATGTTTTTAGCTTCAGCAGAACTAATGCATTTTAAATAAAAGTAAAATAAAAATTGCTGTTTATTTGTTGGTGCTGATTATCGTCTCAGCCACTAGAGAGCAGTCGGTTTTACATGTTCATAAATATTTCTGTTTTATTCACTGTAGATCTCTGCTTCCGACGAAAATGCAAAATAAAAGACTTTCTTTCGTGTTGGAAATTCAACATAAACGCCTCCAATAAGTCCAACAACTAATTCTAGATTGCTTTTTATGATAAATATAAAAAAGCGTGTTTAATTTCCTTGTTCATTCTCAAAAAAGCCTTGCAGCCACTTTTCTGTGTACTGGTTACATAAAAGGATACATAAAACAAATGTACACAGGTTTTGTTTTAACCAATTCACCTGTAGTGTCTCGTAATTAACACGAGAATATGTTTTACTCCAAACTACATTTAGTTGTTAGCCTGTTTTGTTGAACAGTTCACGTTAACATTGTTTTGTTATGCCTCGCTATCAGACTTCATTACCTTTGCAGCAGTGGTCTATGTATGTGTCTTTAATGTATTGTAATGACTGAAAACCAAGAGTTAGATTACATTTAAGTACAGAACAACCCAAACCCCTTTGATTCATGAGAAGAATGTACCTGAGCAGTTTATAACCAGAAATTAACTTTGATGTAAGCGCGTGTTT
Source organism: Pseudochaenichthys georgianus (assembly GCF_902827115.2). NCBI lineage: Eukaryota > Metazoa > Chordata > Actinopteri > Perciformes > Channichthyidae > Pseudochaenichthys > Pseudochaenichthys georgianus. The sequence continues at coordinate 41,949,081 of NC_047519.1, forward strand.
ATCGTTATCAAACAATAACAAGTTGAATTAAGAACAAAGTCCAGTGCTGCTCCTCTTCCAGGAAAGCTTGATAACCCCCTGTGAAGCTGACAAGTGAGCGACTCGACCAAAGTAGTGAGGCAGGGACAGAACGGCAAAATACAACCCACTGTGGGAATTTATTAATCATATGTACACAATTCCATAAATGCCACACAAGCTCTTGTCATCTTTTAAATAAATGAAATGCTTCCTGTGAAATCATATTCTACCGTGGTGCAAAATGAATATGCTTCGCCAATACCGAAGCTATATAATATGTAAAGGAGAGTGACTGAGATCTACGGCCCCAGAGATCACCTCCGTTACTTTTCCTCACCCCTCTCCCTAGGAAGCACAGTGTCTTATCAGTCTTGGCTTCGGGACAACCAGTCAGCTACACGGTTTGACTTCCCTGGCATGGACTTAACCGTAAAGTTGTATGGCTGCAAGGCAAGGTACCACCCCGCAATACGCATGTTTGTGTCCTTCATCTTGTGAAGCCACTGGAGCGCACGATGGTCTGTCTCCAGGATGAACTTCCGTCCAAGAAGGTAGTACCTCAGGGGGTCGAAGGCCAACTTCAGCTTGGATACAATGGAGGACCTGTTGTAGGTGGTCCCTGTGTTCTGCCGAGGTTTGGCTTAAGATCACCACATCGTCCAGGTAAGCTTCTGAAAATGTTGCAAACTCCCGCAGTATGTAGTCATGTAGTCCAAATGGCATTACCCGGAACTGGAACAGTCCAAAAGGTGTGGTAAAGGCCATCAGCATCTTGGCCTCAGGTGCCAATGCCACTTGGTGAGGTCCAATGTGGTGATGAACTTTGCTCTTCTCACTCTCTCCAGAAGCTCGTCGATTATTGGCATTGGGTATGGGTCCCACTTTGAAATGCTGTTGAGATACCTGAAGCCAATACAGAGTCGTAAGGAGCCATCTTTCTTTGGTACAAGCATAACTGGGCTGCACCACTCACTGGTTGACACTTCGATGATCCCCAGCTCTAATATCAGCTTTATCTCCTTCTTCAGGGGCCGGCACCCCTCATCTCATCTTCTCCAAACGCTCCCTCATCTTGACCACGTAGGACACAATGTTCTCACCAGCGGGCTTCGGATTCTCCCAGTGGCCTTTAGCAAACCCAGGGGGCCCCTCACCTGGCGTCCATACATAAGTTCAAAAGCTGAGAACCCGGTTGAAGATTGTGGCACCTCCCGGTAGTCGAAGAGGAGGGATGGCAACCACTGGTCCCAGTCGGAGTCTGTCTCTGAAACAAACTTGCGGAGCATGCTCTTCGAGGTCTGGTTGTATCGCTCGACAAGTTGATAAGGGGTGGTCTTTACTCATAGCAGCTGATACACCTGTTTCAGTAACTTGGAGAGGAAGATTGTGGCGCAGTCAGTGAGTATCTCTCTGGCTACGCCTACCCTAGAGAACAACTGTACTTGGCAATTTGCCACATACCTGGCCTTAACATATCTCAAGGGAAACACTTGAGCGTACCGAGTAGCATAGTCATAAATTACAAGAATGTAGCGTTTATCAGATGCACTTCTCTCTGAAGGCCCAACTACATCCATACCTATCCTTCCAACAGGTGTTTCAATGAGGGGCAATGGCTGTAACGGGGCTTTAGCTACCCTTTGTCTGGACGTGATCTGGCAGGTCTCACAGGCATTACAAAACTGGGAAAGCTGGGTGTACAGGCCTGGCCAGGCAAAACGACTACCCACTCTACGCAGTGTTTTATTAAATGCCCTGCCCAAGGAACTAATGGCGCGTTTCCACTGCAGGGGTAGCTCGCTTTAAGCGTGCCGAGCCGTGCGGGGCCCGTGTTTGGTTGCGTTTCCACTTGGCCTAGTTTTGGCCCGGGGCTACTTTTTCACCTTTTTTCTGGCCCGACTAAATGGTGGTTCTAGGGCCAGGAACAACCAGGCTGAGTCGGGCTGAGCATGCTAAACTAGAGAGAGGATCGCTGGCAAGGGGGCTACAGCTACAACAAGATGAAGATATTTTACCGTGATTTAATTGTAATACACGTTTCAAAATGATGCCGAAGTAACAACACACTGATACCGGTTAGTAAAAACCATGAATTAATGCTTTGACAAGTCTGCAGACAGACGGCAGGCGAAAACCCTTTTAAAATGCGTGTTTTCTGAATGGAGATCAGCTAAGCTAACGTTATATATGCTCCGACCGTCCATACTCACAGCAACGGCCTGCAGACATAAATAAAGCAGCGACTGTATTCGCCATGACACAGACAGTCTGTGGTTTGTACTTGTTTAACTTTTGTCTAGTTTCTGAACAGATATGAGGAGCTGTGAGCTCTGAGTGCTAAGAGCTAACGGCTGTGTTGTTTTTTGGGGCTCTCATTGAAGATGACGTCACGGCTCCGCCTACACTGCGTTACTATAGTAACTGCCCCGGTTCCTAAACTGTAATGGAAGCGCAGCATTAAAGTGAGCCGGGCCTAATAAGGCCAAACCAAACCGAGCGAGGCCTGCAGTGGAAACACGCCATTAGTGGCCTAGTTCCATTAGTCTGCTTCGGAGTGACTGGGGTAAAGCTAACCCTTCAATCTCACCCTGACGGCGGTACAAGATACCCTGTTTAATGAGGTGAGTAGCATCCTCCATAAATTCTGCATCTGCTGTTTTTACACCATCAACCTCTGACACTTTCTCAAACCACTGTGTAAGGGAAGGGTCTTTCCTCTGCAGCTCACCTACATCAGGGGCAATCTGAATGTCTAGCAGGTGACTAGGTACAGGAAGCTCAATGCTTTCCCGAGGAGCAGTCAAAAACGTGTCCCTGCACTTCTGGGCTTTGGACAGGCGCTGCTTGTGTGTACTTGCCTTTAGCTCAAAGCTATAAAATAGTAGCTCACTAAGGGTCTCCTTTGTCGTCTGCGCCCTTGTAGCGACATTACACATCTTAATCTGGGTGTCTGAGCTTACCTCTGACTCAGCATCACAGGGTTCTGACTCCCCGGGCCACTTCTACACACTCAGAATCAGAGGGAATAACTGGTGTTGGACCGGATAGGGCACTTGGAGGTGGTTGTTCTTGCAACGTTGGAAAATCAAGGCCTCAAATGACTGAATAGGGAAGCTTGTGTGGTAGTGCCACAGGAAGGAAGATAGTCCGACAGTCGATTGACCTCGGCGGTGGGGTAAGGCTTTCCATCTCTGTGGATGCAACTGACGGTAGCTTTATCATGGGCCCATTGATCCTTGACAACAAGACTTGACCTCAGAACTGTCTGGAAACTGCCACTATCCACAAGTGCTTCCTCACGCTGACCTTTGATGAGTACCGGAACTATACATGCCTTTCCCCTGCCTACCCACTGGTTGCCTGGTGGGTCTGGGAACAGTGCAAATGAGGGAGGGCTTGCTCTGCCTAGCCACTGGGCATGTGTATTGCGTATGGCCAAACTCATTACACTGGTAGCACCTTACTTCTGGCTGAGCTTGCTTCTTAGCATACTGACTTGGCATGTTACAGAACAACTCAGTCATTGTTATAACTGTGAAGGGTAAGGTTCTACCTTTAACGAGACATGCGCTCCATTGTAAAGACATGTTTTACACAGCTTATCGTACTCATACAACTAGAATCTAATAAGGATCAAAGTTCAGTGCTGCTCCCTTCCAGGACTCTCCTAAAGTTTCATACACATTTGTCTTACGGGGCTTTACAAACTATACAGCATACTATCTGTCCTGAGACCCTTGCAGCCAACAAGTTACACCCCAAAAGAAACCCAACAAGGCATGCACTAAATCGAATTAAAACATATACCATCCATATGACAAAAATGACTGGATCTGCTGAGGTGACTACTTTCGAAGTTCTTGGACAGGTCTACAGATGTTGCTGTGCGAATACACAATAGGAAGTAGAATTGAAACAGATGAAGCACCATTGTTTTGTTTCTCTGTAAAAGTCCCAAAGCTCTGCTGAAAACCGTTTACAGCCCGACTCGTGTGAGCTGGCGGTCAAAGGTCGAAGTACGGCTTTGCTAACGGCATGTTGTAAAGGACAGAAAACACACCTTGCCTCTCTTAAAGTCCAGCTGATTCCTCACTCGCTGCTGCAGGTGAACCAGAGCAGACGGAGAACACATCGCTTCTGTTCAGAGAAAATTACTAACAGTCATTAACACTGAGAGGTGAAATGGCGCAGCGAGGAAATCAGATCAACCAAGACATAATCCGCTGTACGATCTGTCTGGATGTACTGAAGCACCCGGTGACCATTCCCTGCGGACACAGCTACTGCATGGACTGTATTCAAAGCTCCTGGGATGGAAAGCTACACAGCTGCCCCGTGTGTAGAAAGAGCTTCACACCGAGGCCCGTCCTGCTGAAGAACACCATGTTAGCAGCTTTAGTGGAGGAGCTGAAGAAGACTGGACGCCCAGCTGCTTCTGCCGATCACTGCTACGCTGGAGCTGAAGACGTCTGCACTGGGAGGAAACTGAGAGCCTGTAAGTCCTGTCTGCAGTGTCTGATCTCTTACTGTGAGAAACACCTCCAGCCTCACTACGAGTCTCCTGCCTTTCAGGGGACTGAAGTGGATGTTTCGCTGCCTCAACCAGAGCCCAGGACCAGAGCTGGATTCTTAAAATATTCACGTGAAATCAATCTGGATCCGAACACAGCACACATACAACTGTTGCTATCTGAGGGGAACCGAAAAGCAACGCTCACGGAACAACGGCAGTATTACTCCAGTCACCCAGACAGATTCGCCGTATGGTCTCAGGTCCTGAGCAGGGAGAGTCTGACTGGTCGTTGTTACTGGGAGGTGGAGTGGAGAGGCGGAAGAGTTTCTGTAGCCGTCGCATACAAGAATATCAGCAGGGCAGGGTGGGGAAGTGGATTTGGATTCAATGACAAATCGTGGGCGTTAGAGTGTGACCAGAACAGTTACACATTCAGTTACAACAGTATCGACACCCCCGTCTCGGGTCCTCGCTCCTCCAGAGTAGGCGTGTACCTGGATCACAGAGCAGGCGTCCTGTCCTTCTACAGCGTCTCTGACACCATGACTCTCCTCCACAGAGTGCAGACCACGTTCACTCAGCCGCTGCGTGCTGGAGTGCTGCTGTATTATGAAACCACAGCTGAGTTGTGTAAACAGAAATAGCCCGAAGCCATTTGAGGAACTCTTCTTAAACTCGTTGTGTACCACACCCAGTTTCTGCACAACTAGCTGCCACCTCTCGGTGAGTCTACAGGATCATTCAGCACCAACGCCCGTACTCTGAGGTGCTGTGAGGACGGGATGAGAGAGAAGTGGACCATTCTCTCGCTGAAGGGGACTGAAGTGGGTATTTTACTGCCAGAACCAGAGCCCAGAACCAGAGCCCAGGACCTGAGCCCAGGACCAGAGCCCAGGACCAGAGCCCAGAACCAGAGCCCAGAACCAGAACCCAGAACCAGAGCCCAGAACCAAAGCCCAGAACCAGAACCCAGAACCAGAGCCCAGAACCAGAGCCCAGGACCAGAGCCCAGAACCAGAGCCCAGAACCAGAGCCCAGGACCAGAGCCCAGAACCAGAGCCCAGGACCTGAGCCCAGAACCAGAACCCAGAACCAGAGCCCAGGACCAGAGCCCAGGACCAGAGCCCAGAACCAGAGCCCAGGACCAGAGCCCAGGACCAGAGCCCAGAACCAGAGCCCAGGACCAGAGCCCAGGACCAGAGCCCAGAACCAGAGCCCAGAACCAGAGCCCAGAACCCAGAACCAGAACCCAAAACCAGATCCCAGAACCAGAGCCCAGGACCAGAGCCCAGGACCAGAGCCCAGGACCAGAGCCCAGAACCAGAGCCCAGAACCCAGAACCAGAACCCAAAACCAGATCCCAGAACCAGAGCCCAGGACCAGAGCCCAGGACCAGAGCCCAGGACCAGAGCCCAGGACAAGAACTGGATTCTTAAAATATTCACGTGAAACCGGAGTGTACCTGGCTCACGATGCAGGGGTTCTGCCTTTCTACAGCTGCACTGACACCATGCCCCTCCTCCACAGAGTGCAGAGCGTCTTCACTGAGCCGCTGGACTTTGGAAACTATGCTGAGTTCTGTGAGCTCATCGAGACAGAAGGGAATCACCGGGTTCTCAGACTTTTTCCTCAAAGATTGTGTTCGTTTTTAACCACTTGTAATAATAGGGGACCTTTTTGTATCATTAAGTGGACTAACACTGCTGGCTGGTCGTTGTGGTGTTTCTTCAGCTGTCAATCAAACGCTAGGGGCGGTACCTCTATCTATAGTTGTTGAGTAAGTGTGTGACTTCCTTTAGCTGTGTATGTGTTTCTCTGCAGCAACTCTTCTCTGCGTCCACATGTCGGAGGAAGATTTGTATTCATGTGTTTCTTTGCTGCTGTCTCTCTTCCACCGCGGGGCCCTGCGGAGAGGAAGCAGGCCTCCTTTATCCCGCACACCTTGTTCTCTGATCATTTGTAAAGACGTCTGTAACGTCGCAAACTGAAAACACATCGATTTCAACTGTACCTTGGCAATTAAGTTATTGCTGAAAAAAGAAACGAAGCACTTGTTGAGTTAATTTAGGCCTTGTTGATTCACCAGCACTTATTAAGGTATGATCTTGATTGAAGTGAATATATCTGCACTTGTCGATTCTTTGTCTTTGCCCTTATTGTAAGTCGCTTTGGATAAAAGCGTCAAATGATATGTAATAATAATAATATGTAATAATAACCACATGTGTTTGTTATTGTAGGTATTTTAGAGGTGTACTCATCCTGATCATAATCAATAAGGAGAGGATTGATGAGCTCAGTGTGTGTGAACAAACTGCAGCTTTACATGGTGAATAAACTGACATCAATAACGTGTTCTTATTTTGGTCTTTATTCCCAAAGCCTGTGGAGAAAACTAATATGAGAGGTAATAATAAATAATACAAGGACTTATAATGACCAATACAATAAAGAGAGAAATACAAATTACATAAATAAACAAATAATAATAATAATAAATACAAACATGTATAATACAAATACAATAAATAAAGAAATCTAAATGACATGGATAAACTCATAATAACAAAAAAATACAAACAATTATAATAAAAAGTACAATAAATGAAAAATACATGAATACAAAAAATTGTAAAAAAAATACAAACAACTATGACAAATCATTTTAAATAAAATAAATAAAATAAATAAATAAAATAAAATAAAATAAATAAAATAAAATAAATAAATAAAATAAGTTAAATAAATTAAATATATAAAATAAATAAATGATACAAACAATTATATAAATAAATAATACAAACAATCATATAAAAAAATAAAAGTTATATTCAAAACAATTATAATAAGAATAGAATAATGATAATATTTGAAAACAGTATATTTAATAAAAACAGCGATAATGACTTTCCAATTAAAGTAGATTTTATTATTTTGCATTGTGTATGTTTTTATTGGTAATTCTCTTCTCCACCGCTAGGGGGCAGTGGTTCCCATTTGTCCCATGATATCTCCGTCACCACGCGGCTTGATGACGTCTCTTCTCCAGCCAACATGGTGAAGAAACAACGTGGGGAAACATCTTCGTCTCTAAAGATGGAGAAAGTCTCGGATAACTTAAATTTGATGCTTGAGTCCAGCGACGATGAGGCTCCAGAAGAAGTGACGTTTGAAGACTCAAAGGCTCAGGCTCTGAAGAGCATGAAGCTCGCGCTGGACACCGCGAGGAGGTAACCAAACTCCATTTGAAAAACAGACTTTTCATATTTTTTATTCATAATAGTCCGGAAAAGTCTCCTAAACAAATATATTATCACCTATTCTGATTTATTAGGACACATTGTACACGTCGGCGGTCATATTTAGCTCTTTATGAATACATGTGTGAACCAGAAGGTTAAGAACCAGCCAAACTCCATTAAAATATCCCAGATTGTTAAGCTTTTTCGTGATACAAGTCAGGAAAAATGAACCAAATCAAATAATTTATTACACATTCTGGTTTATTTGGACACTATAATTCGGCTTTCATATTTAGCACTGATCAGATCCTTATATATGTGTATTTGACAGAGTTGGGAAGTAACTACGTACATTAATAACTCCGGAAGAACCAGCATCCAAAATAATAACAATTTTTTCGTAATAGTAGTCAAAAAATCTCCAAAACAAATGCATTATCACACATTCTGATTTATTTGGACACATTTGACACTTCGGCTTTCATATTTAGCACTGATCAGCTGTGTGTGTGTGTGTGTGTGTGTGTGTGTGTGTGTGTGTGTGTGTGTGTGTGTGTGTGTGTGTGTGTGTGTGTGTGTGTGTGTGTGTGTGTGTGTGTGTGTGTGTGTGTGTGTGTGTGTGTGTGTGTGTGTGTGTGTGTGTGTGTGTGTGTGTGTGTGTGTGTGTGTGTGTGGGTGTGTGTGTGTGTGTGTGTGTGTGTGTGTGTGTGTGTGTGTGTGTGTGTGTGTGTGTGTGTGTGTGTGTGTGTGTGTGTGTGTGTGTGTGTGTGTGTGTGGTTAACACCGCTACCGTAATGTGCAGGTTTTAGGAAGACCTATGTAGTTTTAGTGAAGCTCTATTTTGGGACAATTTGAATGCGGATATGAACAGAACCCACTCAAAAGTCGAGTTGAGGCATTTACATGTGTTCGCCATGTTTGACAGTTTGTTAAATGGAGTTTGGTTTGACAATTCGTCCAGAGAGAACAGACCAATATTAAACCAGGATAACATAATGTGGTTGCGTTTCTCTGCAGGGACAAAGCGCTGCTGAAAGAGAAGAGGAAGAAGAGACAGGAATTATTCCAGGAACAGAAGGTAAGTGTGTTTTTAAAATGTCCGTTAAAACCATTTCACAGACTCGATGGTTGCTGTTATAGATTGTTTAAAGACGGTTCGAGTCTGAATGTGTTTTTTAGTATCCATTAGAATAGCCTTTACATTAGCAGCAATCAGATTTCAGGCACTAGGAAACTTATTTTGGGAAATAATTCATTAGTATACCATGGCAGGTATTAATAAATCCGTTTTTCAAATTGTCACAGTGACGGAACATGACATTTACCCATTCTGCCGTTTCCCCCAGAAAAGGAAGCTCTTGCCGGCCGCCGTGTTGGAGGAGATCGCCTCAAAGTGAGTTTACCGGTCTGATTGAATTCTGCAGCTTCTTCAGTTCAACCCGTTTCTCCTCCGTCGCTAACATCTGCTCTACTTCACAGGAAGCAGAAACCGTCTGAAGACGAAGGTGAGGAAGATTTTCAGGATTGACTTTGACTCAGTTTAGACTTTCTCAGGAACGTCTTGAGGGAATTTCCTTAAATCTGTCAGAAATGTCCACTTGGACTCAACGATGGACTGCATTACATGTGGGGGGTCTTTAGCAAATCATTATCAAATTAATTCTATAGTTCTGATCCCACCTCTCCGCCTCCTCACTGAGGCCAACGAGTTTTTGTTGGCCACGTGGAGAGTGCATCACTGGGTAGAACATCCACTGGTCGTTTTGATTTATTGATCTTGAACATTTATAATCACAATATCAAAATGGAGCTTAAACTTTAATCTGTTCACTGAGGCTCAAAAGCATTAATAAAAGCGAAGTAGATCAAAACAAAATCGGCTTAAATGCGGCTCCTCTAGAGCGGTGCAGTGCCGCGTCCTAAACCCGGGAGGAAGCTGCCGGTTCCCTCGACTAAAAGCAACGGGATTTAGGAAAGGAGCTGGAAATAAGGTCTGTGGAAACCTGTTTGATAAATGCACGTTTTGTTCAGCCGGATAATCTCCTCGGGTCTACTTTCATAATGTTCTAATCATAAATCGAATCGAAGCTAAATGCTAACGTGATGCTACAAAGGAGCTACAGCGAGTCCAGCAGCACGACTTCAACGTCACGCCAACAGACCTTAGTTCCAGCTATCCCATTGGCTCTGAGACGAGGGAACAGGAAGTGGAGAAATGCTGACTCACTTCCTGGTTTTAGGACGCGTCACGGCACCGCTCCATACTCCTGAGCCAGCACTCTTTACTACACACGTCTTTCTGAGTGTTTTCTGACTGTTTGTAAAAGCAGCTTCTGATCCGTGTGACTCTCTGTTCCTCCAGCGGAAGACGAGCAGCAGGAAGAAGGAGGAGAGGAGACGAAGAAGACGAAGAAGAAGAGTGGGAAACTTGCTAATGCCAGAAAGTACGTAAATCTATTTGTATGGACTTGCTGGATGACTTGAACTCTGCACTGATCATCAGAGTACGAAGAGTTAACTCTCCAGCTGTTTGTAGGGGAAGGTTTCTGATCAGTTTCCCGTCCGTCTGGAGGGGAGCAATCCGGCCGTACTTTTGCTCGTTCCAGATTCTCCAATTTGAGTTTTAGCTTCCCTTTTTTGTCCTGAAAGCTGGTAATTAATTATATTTGGGTTAGGGACTGTTGGAGTTTTGCAGTTGATCCAAATTATAATTTTTGAAGACATGACTCTGGGATGAGGTTCATTTTAACGTGTTTCCGCTGCACTGTTTACATTGAAGGCCCTTTTAGTTAATCGAGAAAAGTATGTTAGTTACAGAACAAGTTCAAACATTTCCGCTGCTGTTGGAAATACACTTAATTAGTTGTTACTCCTAATGTTTAGGGCTGCCCTCGACTGAAGGTTTTTATAGTCGACCAATATTCGTCAATTTAGGCGATTAGTCGACTGTTGCGTGTTTATGATATATTATTATTTTTGTCCTCGGCCGCCCCGTAGTTTCAGAGCGCATCGAGTTTAAAATACCATCTACATGCTGATGCTGACAGCCCGCTCCTGCCGCCCGCTTGTGGCAGACCACACTTCCACGCTCACCGGCAGGCACCATCGTGTGTGTGTGTGTGTGTGTGTGTGTGTGTGTGTGTGTGTGTGGCCCGAGCGAGCGAGAGACCTTACGTGTATTGTTGTTGTTAGCATCTGGTGCTAGCTAGCTGCGCTAACGGATATAAGGAGCTGTTTCAATGAAAACAGAGGAGCGCTCCATCCACACAACTGCGCCGAGCACTTGACTTGATGCAGGAAGCAGACAGTGGGACATTGTAGGAGAAGCCAGCACACTCAGCTCGGATAGTGCAACATGATTGCAGCGGCCAGGCAGCTCCCGTTCGAGCATATGCCTTGAGTTGCACATAGCTCCATCACACACACACACACACACACACACACACACCATTTGTATTGTATTATTGAATGAGAGGTTCCAGGTTGAATTGAGGCGAATATTTGTAATGTTCAGAGGTCGTTGTGTTTAATATTCATGAGAATATTTGTCATTCTTCAAATGATAATAAACATTAGCATAAAGCATATTTGTCCACTCATATGTTTATATATGTATTAAAAACTTGAAAAATATTCCTCTAAGGTACATTTAGAACAGATCAAAAATGTGCGATTAATTTGCGATTAATCGCGATTAAATATTTTAATCGACTGACAGCCCTAATATATATACTTCTTTTCCCCAACTAAACGACTAATGAAGAATTGCTCGACTCTATTAGTCGACTATGAGGGGGCAACCCTACTTAAGTTGCATTAACGGGAATAAGAAACCTCTCTAAATGTTAGGCATAAGGAAGCTTTGTCTGACGACTGTGTTTTGAAACGGTTTCAGTCTGAAGGGGAAGTACACGGTGCAGACGGTGAAGCACGGAGCGTCCGAGGCGTCTCAGCGTCAGACAGCTGAGGACTTCCTGCAGAGCAGACTCTATGGAGCGGGGAGCTGCCGGACCACAAGTGAGTGGGGGGGATAACCAACACTGCACCTCAACCAGGGCCGGTCAAATCATAATCTAGGGCACCAAAATGTCTAGGGCCGGCCCTGACCTCAACAGTGTAAACATCTCAAATGGAAATAAAACTAAAATATACATTGACGTTGAAATACTAATTAATAATTAATAATAATTCCTTACATTTATTATAGCGCTTTTTCAATGACTCAAAGCGCTTTACATATACACACATTACACATATATCATACATGCAATGGTCACTGTGGACAATACCCACAGGAGCAACTCCGGGTGAGGTGTGTTGCCCAAGGACACACCGGCCTGACGCAGTGGGGCGGGAGCGGGTTTTATAGGGCTGCTCGATTCTGGCAAAAATCATAATCTCGATTATTTGGGTCAATAATTGATAACACGATTATTAAAAACGATTATCCATTGACTTTGAAAACATCAATTTATTGGAGATAAAACATGTGAACAGAATGTTTTTAACAGTTGATTATCCTGAACTTTAAGAATTACTCAACTGAAAAACCAATAATAAAAAGTAGTAATAATAAAAAAATAATCGTTTTATTTAGATTACGTTGTTTTCGTAATCGTTGCAAGCCATAATCGTAATTGCGATTTAAAATACGATTAATTGAGCAGCCCTAGGGGGGTAGGGTGTAGGGGGCGGTTTGGAATTGAGCCGTAATGTAACTCAACCCCATTGTTTCCTGCTAACTTCCACCACCTGTTGGTTATTAAGGGTTTTCATTTGAATCAGAAACTACATGTCTGACAGCTTGATGTTACCGAGTAGCATGCATTCAAACTAATTATAATACAAGTTACACGATTTACAAAAAACACATCCTGTAACAGTTCTGAGGATGTAGCAGCCAGGTGTAAATTGCACACTTACTAACGGCATTTTGGTGAAGTTTTCTCAATTTGAGTTCTGATCTGATCCCTGCAGAGAGACGGCACATTTATATCAATAAATATCAATAAATGAATATTATTGTAATATGCTTCCCCTTCTGCTTGGAACACAGAAGGAGCTGAAACTCTCAGATTGTATCACTGTGGCTCAAGTCCATCAGGACAGAGAACAAGAATCCATTGCTCTTATATCCCATCATTCAAGTCTTTTTAAATTCTAACAGTTATTTAATTTGCATATTGACTGGTTAACGCATTTAGTGTTTAATGTTTCATTAATGTTTTACAGCTGTATTCGTCTGCCTGTATTGTTTTGTGTTCATTTGTTGTAACTTTGTTCATGCTGCCTCTGGTCAGGGCCGTTTCTTCCTATAGGCGGGCTGTGCAGATGCATAGGGCCCCCTAGTGGCCACGGGGGGGCCCCGCGGCCACAAATGTAGGATATAAACACAACGATAGCAAAGCTGAGGCTTGTGTTTTGGGGTAATAAAGCCCAAATCATCGTTGGGCTGTCAGCCAATGAGTGACGTCTGAGGAAGATGAAAAATATCATTGTTGAGAAAATGCTGCATTCGTTGCCGTCGAGGAGCCTTATTGTTTACCTTTTTAATATAATTTTGTGTACGTTTCAATTGCTTGGTTTTCGTGAATCGGCCTGTTTTGCTCTTACAGTGCGATGCAGGATGTTTATGTTTAAGCGTGTGTTTGTGTCTGCTTCCAGGCAACGAGCTGCTGTCCCTGGAGAACAAGAAGGGGAGGAACAAAAGTGCAGCGGTGACGTTTGTCAATAAAGACTGGGGTAAGCTTTTAACTTCATTGTGGAATAACGGCCACAGTTTGGGCTTTTCAAATTGAGTTTTATAATTAGATATAGGTCATCGAAGGTGCTTAAATCCACCTATTTTCTGCAAGAATCAAATATAAGATGTTTTAATATCTTCTTTTATTCAGCGTCTGTAAAGCCTGCCGGTTTATTATTTTAAAAAGTCTGTAGCGGCCAAATCATATAGGAATAAAGCTTAAAATGAGGGACCAGTTACGCGGGGCGAGAATCTCCGTTTGTGCTTTTCACAAAAGAACAGGTTTCCTAGATTCCTTTCCTTAGTGTCTTTCCTTCCTCTTTATCCTGCTTGCATCCCACTGGTTCTCTTCTCCCACGACCACCTGCCTCCAATATATACAATTACACCCAGTGCCCAAACATGCCTTAAATAATAACACTGTTAAGAATACATTCACTATACATGTCTAGAAAATAAAAGCTTAACTATTAAATAATATAAAGCAAAATATCGCTCCGACAGTGTCAGTAATGCGTCTCCTGCTCGAGCGTTTTAATCCCGATGTCAGATTATATGACATAATGATGAACTCGTGTTGCTTCAGAGAGACCTGTGTCCTGGTGTCACACCGACCCAGTTGAGTCACTACGCAGACTGAACGTCTTCTCCTCCCGTTATCTTTGTTTCTCTGTCAGATCAATAATACCCTGGCTCCATGTGACCCAGTGCAGTTTGATTATCCAAACATGGTCAGAAACGCCCACGTCCTGATTTGTAGACTGTACATAGTTGGTACCTTTTATTGCTATCAATGAGTCGATATTTAGTGCAATAGAGCGGAGCAGGGAAGACGTATTTACCCGAAAGGAAGCTGCCGGTTCTCTCGACTAAAAGCAACGGGATTTCTCCATAAGATTTAGGAAAAGAGCTGGAAATAAGGTCTGTGGAAAGCTGTTTGATGAATGCACGTTTAGTTCAGCCGGATCATATCCTCATGCCTACTTTCATAAATCTAATCTAAGCTAAATGCTAACGTGATGCTATAAAGGAGCTACAGCAGCACGACTTCAACGTCACGCCGACTTCAGATCCATGTTCAAACTACAGACTCTAGATGGAACGAGTTGAAGTGTTGGAACACTTTGCAGGAGGCAGGGACTGGCTTTCAAGCAGAACAGGAACTAACTTAGAGGAGTGTTCGGCGTAATGACGTACAACGACCTCCACGACTTCTGTAGTCCTGTTCAGCCACTCGGTAACAACCATCGTTCCTCAGACACGTCCACTCTTCAGAAACTGCTGATGATTTAATGTCCTGGAACAAAACGTGATCCGTCTCTTCGATGTGTCTCAACCTCAGACCTGATTCACCTCTCAGATCATGGGTCCATTAGAATAAGTCACTTCATTCAAACTTATTTCTACATTGGAAAAACCTTGATATAAAATACATTTGTTTTATTTATCGAACTTGTTGATAAAGAGACGAGACGCGTCTTCGGTTCAGAGTCAAATCGACCCGTTCACTTGGAATCAAGCCAAATGAGTCTTAAGGATTTTTATTGAAAGTGTTTCATCGTATAGAAATAAAACAGGTAATTAACTTAAAATCAGGGACCAGTTAGGAACCTTCCGCAGGGCAAGAATCTCCATTTGTGCTTTTATAACACGATCCAATTTCATTTACAAAAGAACAATGAACAGGTTTCCTATTCCTTTAGCGCAGGGGTCTCAAACTCGAGGCCCGGGGGCCTAATCCGGCCCGCGGCTTCATTTTCTGTGGCCCCGCAAGAGCTTGCAAAGAATATAATGGGTTTACTAAACGGTTACATTTACAGAAGCAGGTTGCCCATAAACTACATGTCCCACAATGCATCTCGTTTTGTGACATGCGCACTGAAGAGACTTGCAATTATTTGCCCTGGACTTCTGCTTTCAGACGGAGTTAATTAATAAGTTATTATCCTATCTGATAATAATCCAATTCAGAGGCAATCATGTAATTTAATACATTATTTTTATGTTACAACCGGCCCTTTGAGTGCAACCTTTATGCGAATGTGGCCCGCGATGAAATTGAGTTTGATCCCCCTATAATGTTGTCTTTTATGAATTTTAAGTGTTTTATGAATTTGAGTTTCTAGAAAATTGCCCTAAAAATAAAATGTATTATCAGATGATTGAATGACATAACGAAGTGACTGTTACGGCTCAATGTGTTGGAGTGCGATGTGTGCCCCGATGGCACACTGACCCCGATGAGTCAACATGCATCTCTTTCTCTGCGTCTAATCCCTCGTGTCTGTGCGCAGCCTGCAGGGAGAAAGCCAAAGCAGAGAAGCTGAAGAAGAGATGGATCCACAAGCAGCAGATCCCCTGCTGACGACGTCCACCAGAGGAGCTTTCAACGCACGGAAACCTGGAGGAAGACGTGAGGAGGAGCGGCGGTGGACGGACTGATGTTGACTTCTTATTTTGCAACAACTCAAATAGAGATTCAAGATGCATCTGTTCGAAATGATGTAACATCAAATGTCTGTTCGTACGTCTCTATCCATCGTCGGGTTGACTATTAATAAACAGTCTGGGACAGTTTGTAACCTTACTTTACTTTACTGCAGCCGATACGACCAGCAAAAGAATCTTAATCTGTTCCGATATCACAAGTCGAACAGGATATCTAAATAATCTCATTCGCCGTCGAGCCCGAACTCGCGGGAAAACAAACGGGAACATTTGCAGCAGGTCGTTTTTGGTATTTTCAAAACGTTCCTCTTGTTTCTGAACTGAGACGTTTCTACATCAGTTCATTCGAGAGCAGGACGTGTGGTTCACAGGTAGACTTCCCACGACCTGCTCCTTGTGTTTCATTAAAAGCTTGTTATTTCTGTAAATATGTTTGAACGACTGAGATGTGATTAAAAGCTCGGAGAAAAACGAGTTGACTTGTTTTTATGCTCTACAATAAAACGGTTTCTCTCGGATCACGTTTCCTCATTTAAACCGGCTGATTACATATTAGAATAAACTAATGCTCTTAGTAGAGACGCACAGATATTAAACACCGGAGCAGAGCTATCTTTATTTGTCTTGTTAATGGCACTGTTGAGGAACCTGTGGTCTAAGCTTTTCATACATTACAACGTGGTGTGTGTGGAATGACGATAACCCCTTAAATCAGGTAACTGATGAATGCCAAAGATGTTTGAGATAAGTTAGAAACTGTTGCTTTACTTTCACTTAAGTTTGTCCAACATAACAACCTTATTTTTGAACAGTAACTTGACCCACAAAATGCATATATTGGAGAGTTATTCATTTCATTTTAAGTTGCTTATAGTTTTTGGCTTAAGAATGTAATATCGCCCGGGTTTTCACGTCACAACTGATTCTGAAAACGTTATTTTTGCGTTTCTTTCCCATTAGAGACTCAGATTAACCACTAATTTAAATGATAGGCTTATTTGTATATGTTTGGTCAGTTATTCAGAGGGTCCAGATATATTAATTTGAGGATACATGTGGGTAAGTGTTATATCTGGATGAAACTGTCGGTACTCCTTTCACTTAAGTTTGACCAACATATAACACGAATAACCTTATTTTTGAACAGGCCCACAAAATGCATATATTGGTGAGAAGCTAATCAAAGGAGTTGAATAAGTTATTTATAGTTGTGTGGTCCTAAAGTGTTACTTTTGGCATTAACAATGTAATATTGTCCAGTTTTTCAAGTCGCAACTAATTCTGCCAACGTTTCTTCCCCATTACAGACTCTCAGATGAACCACTAATTTAAATTATAGGCTTATTTATGTTTGGTCAGTTATTAAGAGGGTCCAGATTGTCCACGAATAACATGCCCCATAAAATGCATACATTGTTGAAAATAAGCAAATTAAAGTTATTATTCATTTAATTTTAAGTTGCTTGTAGTTTTTTGATTCTCAAATGTTAGTTTTCGGCTTAAGAATGTAATATCATCCAGGTTTTCACGTCACAACTGATTCTTTCTTCCCCATTACACTCACAGATTAACCACTCATTTAAATGATAGTCTTATTTCTATATGTCTGGTCAGTTCTTCAGAGGGTGCAGATTGTGTAGGTGGACTTTTCCTTTGATATGCACTGGGAAAAATGCTGCTTCAAAACAAGTTAAACAATAATGAAAACAAGGTGTTTTCACTTGAAATAAGTACAAAAACCCGCCAACAGAACGAATGAACCTTCGCTTGGTGGATTCCTTGAAGTAAGAAAGGATATTTAGATAAATCACATCATGTAATTATCTGGGGAACTCATTTAACTATATTTGACCAGAATCAGGAAATGCTGTGTTACAATATAAGCCGCAAATGCTCAAAAGTGTTCCGTTTTCTGATGTTGGTCTGATTGTGTCTTATATCAGATATTAGACACATATACTGGGTAAGATGTCGAGTTGTTGTGGTGTGTGGGTAAGTGTTAAACCCGTTCCCTCTCCAGGCGTCATGCAGCATCCAGACTCGTCAATCATCGTTTGTCATTTTTTTAATATAAATCTTTTCACCCTCACACAAATAGCACTTTTTTGTTCTCCAAATGGACACACAGTCAGCAGTGGACATCTTCCTTACACACCGTCAACCGGCTAACAGGAGGAGAAACAAAAAAGAATAAAATAAGAGACATCTAACTTGATCTTACCACCACTTTACTATGGCATGCATAGGTTCAGACCGTACTCAGAAAATGACGACAGACACTTTGTCTAAGAAGTTTCTAAACGATGCCGTGGCTGCTTGCGATTCGAAAAACAAAGAGAAACCAGGGGACAGAAAAGCTCGGTTCCTCCTGACACCCTTCCCGAAGTATTTGGTTCGTTATTTTTGTAAATGTGGTGTTGACAATACTGAAGGTTTTTTATTGTTTTATTTCCCCCGTCGATGTTTTTAGAAACACAAGGAGGACTCTGTAACAAAACTGAAAAGCTAGTGAGAAGAGGAAGCGTTCCTCTGAGGGACGATAAGCCAACGTTAGGGCCTTTCATTCCTAAAGAGTGGTGCAGGAATGAGTTAGCATGTTAGCACTTCCTGTTCCCTCTGTAAGTCAATGGGCTGGGGTTAACACAAACTGAAGGGATTTAGATTTGACCACAATAAATACGTAAACGGTGGTTCTAACAAGTGTCTAAATGAGACGACTTAACGTCATCACGCCCAACATTAGCGTAGCGGTGATACGTGAAGTCATGTGACCGTGCTGTAGTTCCTTTATAGCCTAACGTTAGCTTTTTACTGTCATAAATGCTGCAGATATTATTTTCTGCAATAGAGAAATCCCATTGGCTTTTTGTGGAGGGAAACAGGAAGAGGCTAACTTACACACATCTCAATTGCTGCACCCCTCCATTTCAACTGGAGCTATATAAATTATAACTTGTTTATCGGCAAAATGCTACGAGAGATCAAACTAGCATTCAAACAAGGTTGAGGTTTATTATCTGACAAACTGAAAACAAAGACATTTTACTTTTGCTACCCAACATTGACCCAAACCAGAAATAACAGAAATGTCGGCTAATGACTCAGCACATATCCCCTCGGTGTTTGATTTGAATTTATAGATGATAAAAACAAGATGTCCTCCTTCATAAAAGGCTGGACAAAGATCGAATGTGTGGGGGCGGCTAACTTCAGCGAGCTAACTAGCTTTAGCCACGATTAACTAAAGAGAACTGGATACCGTGTTGGAGGTGTTGCTCATTGGCGCATCTATGGGCCCATAGCGCAGGCGCACAAGCATCTCCTCGTTTGAATGAACACAGAACGGACTTGGATTTAAAAACTTGTATGGACCTTATGGTTTAAATGAGGGCTACTTGAGTGTTAATATGTCGATTCAAAAGATGTCTCCTCAGATGTAGGTCTGGTTTGGCCACTACGGAAATCGGCCTTCAAGCCTGGCTCTGTTCCTCGGGGTTTGGCTAATTAGCCTAGCCTGCTAGCTTCCGCTTTTTGAGTGCAAATGCAACGAGTCACCCAACATGTCAACAGGGGGAACGCAGCTTGATCACGTGATGAAACGGGGAGAACAAATAAACGTGTATAAACATTTAGGGGCGTTAACTCTACAGGGTTTTGATCTCTTCGCACCACAGAAGTTGCTATGACGTCTCTTTGTTGTCATTAAAAAAGTCCACTCTTTCCGCTTAAAACGGTTTCCACAAATAAACCCAAAAATACTTCCTTTTTTGTAAAATAAAGTCGCGTGAACGTCGCTGCAGTCTCGTTATCTTTCCCTCTGTAAAAGTGACTCAACGCTCATCGAGAGGCGCACTTCGCCATCGCTTGTTTTTCCCGCGTTCGAGTCTGAAGCGTTTTTTTAATACAAAATAAAACGAGTCCACCTGTAATCGAGGGCCGATTCTAAAACCATGAGGAGGAACAAAGGGACATGGCTCCTGAGTTCTTTGTGGGATAAGGGGTTTCGCATAGACATCGATACGAAAATAAAGATTAACAACGTTTGCATCAAACCTGCTGTGCAGCGGGGGATTCAACGGGGTCAGAGGTCATCGCAGGGTTCCTGCACAGGGTCGACTTCTGAGAAAAACCCAGAACAGTTTAGAGGGTTTTACCAAATGTAGCTAGGATGCGGTAAAGATATTACGGCTAGAAACTAAATATGTGAAATTAAAGTTCCAGATATCCTTTAGTTTAAGTTTGTTTTCCGTTATCTAACATGTAATCGTCTTAAAGACCTTGAACGGGTCAGATGTATAATCGTTCCCTGCATAGGAGCCCTGGACAAAAGAAAACAGGCGACATAAGAACTCGACGCTTCAGGAGTCACTGATGTCGGTACAAAGCATTAAAGGATTGGGTTTTTTTTTTTCAACGATTTCCTTTCATTTGATAACTAAATATCTCACTCTATTGATATAATTCCATTTGTTAAATTCATATATAAACGTTAAC
The DNA here is from genome assembly GCF_902827115.2 of Pseudochaenichthys georgianus. Taxonomy (NCBI): domain Eukaryota; kingdom Metazoa; phylum Chordata; class Actinopteri; order Perciformes; family Channichthyidae; genus Pseudochaenichthys; species Pseudochaenichthys georgianus. The sequence goes on from NC_047519.1 coordinate 41,969,542, forward strand.
ATGTACACACTGGTGATCGATGGGATCGGGACCTTTATTATAGTAACTGGAACTTGCTCTTGCTGGCGCTCAACAAATATACTGTGAATGCAAGTAACAATAATTAATATAATGATAATTAAGAATAATAATAATAGTCTGTGCCGATGCCTCGTAAACCTGAAAAACTAAAACAAGAGCCAGGTAACCATCCCCCCCCCATCCCGCAAATTTGCTCATGAAAACAAAACAGAATATTAAAAACAGGGAGTTCAGACTGCAGATTCTCTCCAGCTTCTTCAAAGTCCCGAGTCCACATGCGCCACACACATCTCCGATAATGTCCTGAAGTGAGTGGAGGTGTGAAAGGGGGAGAAAGGGGGGATTTAGGCTATCCTTAATGGAGCCTTAAGTTGACCAGAGATAAATTGGAGATGTATTTTCGGTCCTGTTTTCAGCATCAGCCTGTAGCGTGTGTGTGTTATATGTGTGTGTGTGTGTGTGTGTGTGTGTGTGTGTGTGTACCTGGTTTACAGGGACCACTCGTCGGTTTTCTACTTGTTTTTCTACTTATGTTTGACCAGGGGTTTCTATTTTTGTCAGTCGGTCGGTTTGTATACAGAGTCGGCTACCCTTTGAATAGCGTCTTCACACCGTCAGTCAGAAAGACGCAGCCTTGCAGGACCGGAGGAGGAGGGGAAAGAGGGGAAAGAGGGGAACGAGGGGGTTGTTTGCGAGGTGTTTTTTTCATAGTTACGATGGAAAGGGATGTTTTTGTTTTTTAAATGTACGATGTGTTAGCAATCTAAAACACCTGCCCAGAAACGTCTCCTGGTCCTCAGCGGTGAGCAGAAGCGAGTGAACTTTCGCCTACTTTTTTTAAATCGGAGCGTTAATACGACTTCACTGATGGAGGAGGTGGAAGGAGGCGTTTCTGGACAGTTCCTCAGAATGTGTGTGTGTGTGTGTGTGTGTGTGTGTGTGTGTGTGTGTGTGTGTGTGTGTGTGTGTGTGTGTGTGTGTGTGTGTGTGTGTGTGTGTGTGTGTGTGTGTGTGTGTGTGTGTGTGTGTGTGTGTGTGTGTGTGTGTTGTGTTTAAGCATGGGGCTAGTGCAGGTAATCGTCCACAGAGGCGAAGGCGCAGGATCCGGTGCCGGTGCGTGCCATGATGGAGAGGCACTGCGCCGCCTGACCCACCGCCTGGGCGAGGGGGGGCTGCTTCGGCAGGTTGTGAGTCTCTGGAGGAAGAGGAGGGAACAACAACAGCGTCAGGACTGAAGGTAAGAAGTACTCAAATATTCTATTTAAGTAAAGGTACTACAGCTCCAACAGAGCAACACAATAACACAGATAAAATAGTAAATACAATACAAATAAAACAGAATAGAAATAGTGCAAGGAGAGTCTATACGCAAGTGATTGGAATATGATATATTAGATAAATAATGTGTAAGTTGTAAACAGATGTGTTCAACAGTCCTGACGCAGCACACAGAACAGTTTGTGGCTGGGGTGATGGGGGTCTTTGCTAATGGCTACGTCGTACCTAGTATTGCACTGTTGAGGGTGGAGCAGACGGGCTCTCTCTGGATGGCGTCCAGCTGGAAACCCACCGGGCTGCTCCAGGGGTCCGAGTACGCCAGCAGGCTGAAGGCATCCTGCAGCAGGACACACAAAATACAGATATGTTGAAGATATCTGTTTTATTACTACACATATTTTATTCCATTCTATTTCAATGTAATTACTGCTTAATTTTTACTATATTTCTTCTTATTTTTGTAATGTTATTATAGTGTTCTTAAAATAGTTCTGTGTTTTTTAAATTACATGTTTATGTATGCATCACGACATCAAGTCAAATTCCTCGTACGCGTCAACCGACCTGGTGATAAACCCGAGTCTGATATCAGTAGATATAGGGAGGTCAACATGTGAGATCATGTGTCGTTATAGCGCGTTACAATTTAAAGAACAGTTCAACATCTTGGGGAAACGCACTTTCTTGCTTTGAAATATTTTTGAGGGTTTGTCCCGAACACATGTCTGTACACCAAGTTTGAAGTTACCATCAGCAGCTGGTTAGCTTAGCATTGAGACTGGAAAACAGGGAGCCTTGTGGAGTCCAAAATGCTACTGCCATCACCTCTAAAACTAACTTGTAGACAAATTACTGAATTTCCCCACAGGGATTAATAAAGGTCCATCTTATCTTATCACTTACGCTTCATTTGTACAAAAACTGAGGCGTTTAAGCGCCAAGTCGCAGTTTGAGGATGGATTATGTCCAGATTATGTTCTACAAAAAGTATTTAAAGGGGACCTATCATGCAAAATGCACTTTTTGATGTCTTCTCTCCATCACCATGTGTCCCCGGTGTGTCCCCAGTGTGTCGGGGAACTCACGCAGAGTTAGGAAATAAACCCCTCTCTTTTCCTCCGTACCCAAATCTCTAAAAACGGGTAAAAACGGGGAACAATGGAGCTGATCCAGATTTGCGTCCGATATAACGTAATATCTGAAATGTGGACCCGCGGCCCAATCAGAAACGTTGCTATCAGAAACAATGACTGACTGTTTTGGACGTAATATGGTCGGTGTTCACATTAGCATGGCTAACACTCAGAGCTAACCTGTGCTGGAGAGCATGTGTGTGAAGAAGCAGGAAGTAGAAAGGAACTCACCTTGTGGTGTAACCGGGAGAGAGGAAGCCTTTGAGCTCCAGACTGTTTCAGAGCCTTGATAATCCATGATATGGAGTTTCATCACGGCAGCATTTAGTTTAGACGGTAGCTGCCGGGTCCCGCGTGAGCTCAGACGCTCCTTTTTTTTGTTTGTTATCAATTTTAATTTTTTTAAAGCTTTATCCCCAAATCAGCACTTTAGAAACAGGAAGTGAAATAGAGGGAGATGAGGCATGGCTAGAATGATCTGTTTGGTATTTTGAGCAAAACACTTCATAGACATGTTTTTTATATATCTGAGACCTGTGCTATTGCCTGAAGATAGCCTGATAGGTGACCTTTAAATACAAATATTATTTTTTTGAAGTTGCATTGAACAAAAATGAGAATTTATTTTGTCCGAATGTCTCAGTCTCTGCTGCTTCAGTTTTTATAAATGTTTGTATTCATGCTATTGCCACCTGCATCAAGTCATACTAATGACACTGTACCTCTATTTCAGTTAAGGTTGTTTAGGTTTCTTCAAAATGCTTTTCAACATATTATAGCTTGCCGTGTATCCGTAAGAAAAGCACCCGTTTTAAAGTGTACAATGAAACGCTAAAGACGGTCCTGACACAAACGGATCGTGTGGCACTGAGCGATTCCTTTACCTTCAGCATCTTCTTGTTGGTGGAGTTCTTCCCACACTCGCGGCGCAGATGTTCGCTCATGCTCTGCAGCTCGCGGCCGAAGTGGATCATCCTCTCGATCGCCGCCTGGCTGCCGCCGCACAGCTGCCTCTTCGACTGAGCCGACTCCACCTCTGCAGAATAGAATCATTTCATGTCCTTAATGAAAGCAAAGAAAGCTTCTCCCTTTCAAAACATCAAAACATCACAACAGCAAATACACGCAGCAGCATTCACCCTTATGTCAGAATAAAGTGCAGTAATTACTTCCAGGGGTAGAACAAAACAATGTAATGAATAATAATAATAGCTATCGAGACATTCGACAGGGAACATATCCAGCAGTCATTTAGATGGAGCGCTTCTACTTATATGTGTAACGACAGGAAGGTAGTAGGGCTGCATATAAACACCACATGTATATTTTATACATTTCTTTTGTAATGCTATTTTATTTCTATTGAGATGTTTAAATGTTTCTTTCTAGTCTTTTAATTTGTATCGTACACTGCCATGTCTTTCTATGCTTTAGAGAGGGCGCAGGCACTTGGAGCGCGAGGGTAATAAAGCTGCATGATTAATACACATGTGAATATGGTTCTGTGCAATATCCAAAATGCAGGAAGCACAAAATCTGTTTGAGTCTAAATACGTGTTAAAATACATTTTGAAAGAAGTACTGTTGAGATTCAGAGATACCTAAAATTATGTTATAGAGACTTAACAAAACATAACTGTTGTTACAGATCATCAAAAGTAAAAAAGTAATAACCTATCCCTACTAGCGAGTAGAATAAGCCTAAAAAAGAGGCTAATTATATTTATACCAGTTTATTTTTGTTTTAATTTGTATTCTTGCAGCTTTTTAATGACCATTTCAATTGTGTTTCTTGTGCACCGTGTCTATTGCCGTCTCATTCCCTAATAGTCATGGGGTAAAAGGGAAGTAACAACAGATGAAATAACCGGGAGACAAAGCGAAAGAGAGACTGATTTGCAAAAGATGTTGGTGAATAAATCAAAAACAGCGAGGGCTGGTTATCAGATTTACTAAACAAACAACACATGTCTTACAGTAGAAAGCAACAACACAAACCGTAACAGACAGTAGCGTAGCAATTGCTTTTAATGTTGTTGCATTGGCTAAAATGTGCTACACACACACTTTCCGTACCCATGTCTGCCTCGCACTCGTCGGGCTCGGTCACGTGTTTGGAGCCGTTGAGGAACCCGTTGGAGGACGACTCTGTGACTCCGTTGGAGACGTGGTCCACCTCCATGTCCACATCGCTACTGAGGACAGACAGAGGGTTGCTATGGGCTACAGATCACTACTAACCCTAATAAAGGAAGGATGAGTGGGATATCATAGCGTCGCTGAGGACATGTTTGAAGTCAACAACTCACGCCTAGGGTTCCTTTTTGTGTTGAATGCAAGTATTTCAAGAATTACTAACTGAGAAATAGTTGTATTAAGTTACCCAACATGTCCTAATGAAGCAGCTTCTCACTTACCTGTAAAAAGGTAACGGGTGGATGGTTATATTGTCTGTGCAACTTAAGCCTGTTGTTTGGAAGGAGATCTTTGGTCAGTATTAAACTCACATGCTATCTCTTTGCATTGACATGCTTTGTACAATAGTCTCATTTATACAGTATCCTTTGTTTGTATTCAAGCTTTAGCCGTTATATTATGTATTCTAACGTATTTCCTAACATGAGATATTGAGTAATCTTAGATTCTATAGATATACATTTAAATAGTTGATTTCCATATATTTACTGTGTCTTTTTTCTGTTTCGTGCCACGAAAACCTGCTGCTGTTGCCAACAGGATAATTTCCTAAATTGGGATCAATACAGTACTGCTACCTACCTACCTATCTATCTATACATCCATCAATCAATCTATATACCTACCTACCTACCTATCTATCTATATACCTACCTACCTACCTATCTATCTATATACCTACCTACCTACCTATCTATCTATATACCTACCTACCTACCTACCTATCTATATACCTACCTACCTACCTACCTACCTATCTATCTACCTACCTACCTACCTATCTATCTATATACCTACCTACCTACCTACCTATCTATCTACCTACCTACCTATCAATCAATCTACCTACCTATCCATCCATCAATATACCTACCTACCTACCTATCCATCAATCCATCCATCCATCCATCCATCCATCCATCCATCCATCCATCCATCAATCAATCAATCAATCAATCAATCAATCAATCAATCAATCAATCAACCTACCTACCTACCTACCTACCTACCTACCTACCTACCTACCTACCTACCTACCTACCTACCTACCTACCTACCTACCTACCTACCTACCTCTTGTAGACTACAGCAGTTTTCCTACATTATCATATTTAGGAGTCTATCCTCTCGGAATATCTGCAGAGTTTAAAGTCAGTCAGATTTAAAGTATTCTTGTTTCTCAGTAATATATTTATGTAGATTTATTACCCTTGAAGTGAATGCGGATTCAAGTTTCCTGTGTGGGCGCTGCAGTGTCTGAGGGGTTTAATTACAATAGAGCATGAATAAGCACATTAAGAGGGTGTGTGTGTGTGTGTGTGTGTGTGTGTGTGTGTGTGTGTGTGTGTGTGTGTGTGTGTGTGTGTGTGTGTGTGTGTGGGGTACCTGGTGAGGGGCGTCTGGCTGTGGCTCCCGTTGAGACTGACGTCAGACGGAGGGGGGGGTGAGGCGGGGGGGCAGGGCTTGTGACTGTGGGGGGGGGTGCTGTGGCTCTTATTGGACGTCACTCCATTACAGCAGGTGCTGTCGGACCCTGAACACAACGGGCGGAGAGAGGGAAACATGTTTAATATTAAAAGTAGGTTTTTATCATCACAAAATGTTACAGTACCAAAACTTACTTTAGACAAAACGTAACAAAGTAAAAGCAGACAAGAAAAAATGAAAAAAGTATTAAAAAGACACGTGTTGCTTTGTCTATGGACTGTTTTTGGAGCCTGCCATCGCTCACCTTCTTGTGTATGAAAGGTCTCTATAAATAAAGTTTGATTCAAGAAGACTGCTTCCACTAATGACCGTCTAAACTAAACGCAACGCACCAACGCAACTCCGGTTCAAGCTCCGTGCTAGAGCTTTTCAGGTTCAGAACCGGTTCTTCGGTTTAGCTCTGGCTCGTTTCACACCGCCCAGAGTCAGACTGGTGCTGCGTCGTTGCGTCATCGTTTGCGTCATGGCGTAACCGTGTGCTTCATAAAGCCGAACCGCGCGGATGAAATCAGTTGCTTTCATTTCTTACGGCTCTATCTGAGTCATTTCTGTGGGTTAGTTATATTCTTATAAAAAAGTGTACTCGTGTCAATAAACGTTTTTTTAAAAACACAACTGCTTCCGAGGTCGGTCTTATTTCTTAAGGCGGACTGAACCATGAGTGTGGAGTAACGTTGTATCTTTCATTGAAATGAACTGTAACCTTCACCCAGGTATGTAACAGCTGTTCTCAAATGAATACGTGAAGTAAAGTTTAATATTTATAGTTTTATAGATTTATAATGAGAGGTGATCAACGTGAATGCTCAGGTTCCACCTTAACATGCAGACACGTTGCTTCACCGTGAGCAGAAACCTTTATATATTCAGTCTATGGCAGAAACACTGAAACTCTTGTTAAGTTTCTCCAGCGTTGTGTACAAACTGGATAAAACGCGGGCTTGTTGTTGTTGTTCAGGAGTTGATCCCGCCCCTGCCCCCGCCTCGACGTAAGCGTGGCGTATGCGGTGCTTTTGCCGGACAATTTTTTGGTGCTTGAAACGAACCGGATTCCGGAGCCAAGAGGCGGCTCCGCTGCGGTGTGAACAGGAAAACCCGGTGCTTTTCAAGCTCCAGCTCCGAACCGGCCCTGAAACGCCGTTGGTGTGAATGAGGTATGTGTTTCCTATTTAAAAAAAGGTGCAGCTCTATTTACGAGCAGCAAAGAATTAATTTCTGACGCCTAACCGTGAAACACTGGTAACGCTTTTTTATTTATGGTTCAACTTTATTATTAAATTGTGCTTGACTTCTAAAATCATGGAAATAATAACAGTCAACAGTATTGTTGTTGCTACTTGCATTGTAGGGACTGATCTGTGTCACTGTTGTTTTTCTCTTATCGTATGTGCTCTCATTTGTTTTTCTTATAATGCCATCAACCTGCCATGGAAACATCTGGCGCATTCACATGAAGATAACTCTCCATGCAGTGCACAGATAGCATTAGTGTTCAAGCTGCTCAAACTACCGTACTTTTCGGACTATAAGCCGCGACTTTTTACCCCATTTTGTGTGTACCGCTAACGGCCACTAGGGAACCTCCTACATCTATGGATTTTACAGGTAAAATTAACCACCTTTAACACTACGGGCTCTAGGACCGGTCCGCGCCCGCCACCTTTAAGCGGCGGGCTCCATCAGGAAAAGCTGGAGGCCGGAAAAGAGCGAGACAGGTAGCGCGCCAAAGTAAAAGTGGAACCGAGAGACAGAACGAGAGCAAGACAGACGGACAATTTAGCTGCTGCGGCTTACATGCAGGTGCACTTTATAGTCCGAGAAGTACGGTAAACATTTTTCCAGATACAGAAACTCGGCTGTAAAAAGGTCATCGTTGTCACTGTGTAACATGGAGAAGAATATATGTATGTATCCGTGTACCTGGCAGGGAGCCGCTGGCTTTGTGGCTCGGGCTGAAGGGCCGGGGGGAGGCGGGGTAAATGTCCTGAGACTTTGGGCTGCGACCCCCCAGACATCTCACCTCACTGTCCGTACCGTTCACCATCTCTATGAACTGTCTCACTCTGAGGGGGAGAAGGGAAGAGGGGGAGAAGGGAAGAGAGAGAGAGAGAGTGAGGGGGAGAAGGGAAGAGGGGGAGAAGGGAAGAGAGAGAGAGAGAGAGAGAGAGAGAGAGAGAAAAGGAACCAGGAAAAACAGAAAAGACAACAGATGGGAAGGAGACAATGAAAGGAAGGAGAGAAAACAGGAAAAGAAAGTCATTAAATAATCTGAATATTATGGTTTATAGACCGGTCAGGTTATAGAAAAAACTAAATACGGTATATAACAGCGGTAAAATAACTTAATCTCCCCTTGCAAGATTCATTAACTTAAAGGTGGGGTAGGTACGTTTGAGAAACCGGCTCGAGATACACTTGTTGTATTCCATGGTGCTCTTAACATCCCGATAGCAATGAATATCTGAAGTGCTTTGACAACAAATCCATAAAAACATGTCCTCTCTGGAAGCCGTGGCGCTGTAAAAAGCACGACCAATCATCTGAGCCGGCTAAAGTAACTGGATGGCCTACCTGCCTGTCAGCCTTCCATCGGGGCACAAACTGATCTCTGCCCTCATTGGTCATGTGCGCGTCCGTGTGTGTTGGGGGAGGGGCTCTGTGAGGAGGTGGCAGATCTTTTCCGGTTGTATATTTTCTAATTCTAGCGCACTCGAGCTGGTTTCTCCAAAATTACCTACCCCACCTTTAACTTTATTTTCCTCATTTCTTTAAATATCACTTTTCAATGTTGATGCTTAAATCACAATCACCGCCTTAAAAAACCAGCTGACCCAGAAAGCCACGCAGGTTCTGGTCCAGGCTCTCGTCACCTCACGCCTAGACTACTGCAACTCCCTCCTGGCTGGTCTACCTGCATGTGCCATCCGACCTCTGCAGCTCATCCAGAATGCAGCGGCTCGTCTGGTCTTCAACCTTCCTGAATGTTCCCACACCACTCCGCTCCTCCGCTCCCTCCACTGGCTTCCGGTAACTGCTAGAATCCACTTCAAGACAATGGTACTTGCGTACCATGCTGCGAATGGATCTGGCCCTTCCTACATCCAGGACATGGTTAAACCGTACACCCCAGCGCGTGCACTTCGCTCTGCATCAGCCAAACGACTCGCTGCACCCGCACTGCGAGGGGGACTCAAGTTCCCATCAGCAGAAACACGTGGGTTTGCTATCCTGGCTCCAAGATGGTGGAATGAGCTCCCATTGACATAAGGACAGCAGAAAGCTCACACACCTTCCAGACTGAAAACTCATCTCTCTCGACTCCACCTCGAGGATAGAACTACTAACAAAGCACTTATATACTAACAAAGGACTGGCTCCTCTAAAGCCAGTTGAGTAGCACTTGAAATGTTTGGCTCTATGAAGCCTGATGCACTTTATGATTCTGTTTTCTTCAAGGTTGTGTCTTCCTGGTCGAACGCACTTATTGTAAGTCGCTTTGGATAAAAGCGTCAGCTAAATGCAGCAAGAATTTCAATAAAAGCCAAAGATGCCACAAGAAGTGCACCATTAACTTTTTGAACGATAATCTTCAGGAATTTGTTGAAAAACCGTCAATATTTTAGTTTGTCTGAAGTAATAACCGGCTCCTGATGATCTTCCAGTAACAACAGGCGTATATAATATATAATCGGTGATTTGGTGCAATCAAACATTTTGAGTCAGCGGGGGGTCGTACTTGAGCATGAAGAGCAGGTCGGGGTTCCTCTCCAGCAGGGTGGGGTACAGCTGCGTGGTGGTCTCGATGGCCTCGCCCATTCTGCCCGACAACACCAGCTTCTGGATCTCTGCACGGCGACAGGGAGCATCAGAGGTGAGACTTAGAACATTGTCTTGTACTGTGTGTGCTGTGCAGACATGTTTTCATTTAATGAGGATATTTCTCAACATTTCGTAAAACTAACATCAATATTCAAGTGAAATGGATCTGAAATGCAGGAACAGAGCAGCTTCCTCCTCAGAGGGGAGAGAAGTTCTGCTGACAGTCTCTCCATATATTCATGAGAGGAAACGGCTGCTCCATCCCATCATCAAACCAGAAAACCCCCTTTATTCTTCCTTGTGCTCTCCTGAAATGTAAATCCTTAACATCCGTCTCTGTTAAACACTTACAACACAATTTAACAGAGTACAAGACTATATGTTTTAATTGATTATATGATCATTTGACACGACACGTGTAACCGTTAGCGTTCAAGCTTTCAACATGTTTCTGGTTCCTTTGTTCAACCCGTTGGAAGCATCATTCACGAGGACTCACTCTGTCTGTTTTTGATGGAGGCCAGCTCCTCGTGCACGGCCTGGTCTGTGGATTTAGCGAAAGCTTCAGCCGTGGCGCAGTAGCTGTGATGAACCAGGTAGGAAGCCACCATCCTGAGGAGACAAGACTCAGGGATTAGACACAGCAAGGGAGGAATCATTAAGAGCGTTTACACTCAACAGATACGAGCATTTATTAAAGGTGGGGTAGGTAAGAATGGAGAAAGCAGCTTGAGTGGCTAGAATGTGAAAATACGCAGCCGAAAATAATCTGCCCCTTCCTTCAGACTTCCTCACAGAGCCCCTCCTCCAACACACATGAACGCGCACGTGACCAATGAGGGCACGAGATCAGTTTGTGCCCAGATGGAAGGCTAACAGGCAGGTAGGCCGTCCAGTTATCCAGTGTGTTACTTTCGTTGCAGTTGTATATGTCTTAAGTATAATTTGGCTCGGCTTCCTATTTATGGACATGCTTTTATTTTGAAGGAGAGTTAGCGCAGGTGACAGGAAGTTGTTGTTGCTATGGAAACAACGTGACGGAGATTAACGGAGAAAAGTAATATCTACATATAAAGACGGAGAAAGTAAACGATAACGTTTATGGTTAAATGTTAGCACCCCCCGAAAAGGCACAAGCTCTTACGTTGATATTGGAGACTTCAATAAATTCAATTTGAAAAAAAAAAAAACACAAAATGAAATTGAAACCCGAATATTCGGGTACAGCCCTTGTGCTTTTTACAGTGCTACTGCTACCATTACCTTCCCCACCTTTAACTTTCATCACACGATCAGATGTCATTTAACTTCATGAACAGAAAACAAATCGTTCATGTATGAACAATTCTTGTCTCTGAACTCAAGGAAGTACAGGAAATGTCCAATTCTGTCAACAAAGTCCAAGTATTAGTATTTTGTTTTATTAAATGTATATATATATATATATATATATATATATATATATAATACCCACTGCTGAAATGATTCCCTTTTAAGATCTAAGAATAATTTCTAAAGTGACATCGACAGAGACTTATATTTGCATTGCTTAAAAAAAAAGCGAAAAAAAACAATAAAAAACCAGCAAGGACACTTTTAACCAACGAGGAGCAAACATGTTAGTCCATCTAAATCAGTTTGTTTATTAAATATCTGATAAAAACTCTTTGCATTATTTAGAAAAGTCTGCACACAACTACAAAGAGTTCAACCAGGAAGTTTGTTTGTTCACAAGTTGAACAACGGACAGATTTGGTAATCACTTGTCTTTAAATTCACGTTTTTTTATGTCCATTTCAAAAATGTCGCTTGTTTCCAATTTCTCTGATTGCATGAATTTGAGGAATTAACTTTATGAAACATTTTCATAACAGAAATAGAAGGTCACTAAAAGAAGAAAGATAAGTTGATGAAACCAGAATCATGCTTCAAGAATGTGTGTAAAATATCCGTTTAATGTGTCCAAGTATGCTGACTTTTCCATGGGAAAATGATGAAGCCACCCCTCCGTCAGTACTAAGATGACCCACAATGCAACAGTGCTTTAAAAAAGGACGAGACCCAGTGTAATATTTGCACTTTCTCTCCCTCTCAAAATCGCCTCTCGTGACGTGTTTACAGAGCTGCAGGGACACGATGACCCCAAACTTCTGCAGAGACAATAACACATCCAACCAATGGGACGCAAGCACGCCGCCAACTTCCTGTTTTCAATCCCTCGCAGTAAGGATAAAAGGCGACGGCTCCCTCCACCCTCCAATCCCCATCCAACGGAGATTAAATCCATTCATCATAGCAACAGAGGGCTAATCCCATCAGCATGAAGAGAGACAGAGTGCCACAGCTTTCACTTCTGGATCACGACTCCACCCCATCAGCACTGGTTCCCCGTCAAGTGTCCTCAACTTCCTTTTTAGTCATTATTAAATTCAGCATTGCTAGTAGAACTGCCCTGAATACAGTTTTAAGTCATGGTAAGTGCTCAAATTGTAAATCCACTATAGGTTTGCTGTAGTAGTCGGTTAAAATGGGTTTTAAAATAGAAATAAAACTCATTTTGTTACAGTTTTCATAACGTTACTGTTGGCGTCACGTTACAAGACCTCCTACTAAACAGAGTGGTGCAGGAATGAGTCGGCATGTTAGCCCTTCCTGTTCCCTCGGGTGGAGGTCACTGATTTCTGAACGTGTTTTTGGTTCTAAATGTTATGGCAATCATGATATTAAAGCTTAATGCAGTGTAACACTAATGAAATGTAACTTTGAACTAAGTAGTGTCCTTTCAAGTGTTTTAAATCCTTATGTCTGAGAACATGTGGTCTGTGTTCACGAGGGGAAGATGAAGGGTTTTATGAGACTACAGGAAAGGAAGACGTTTGTTTTCGATCTTTTTCATATGGGTGTTTAAAGTTGTATCCCCTAGATCTAGTCTCTAGTCATTCTGCTTAAAGTGCACCAGATTGAAGCATTTTGCTTTAAAATGTTCAAACATTTCTTCCCGGTATGCCTGAGAGGCAGATATGCTTGTTTTTCTCAACAAGAATGTAATCATTTTTTTTTACCCTGCCCCTCAAAGAATCGGAATCGAGAACCGTTAAGAACCGGAATCGAAAAGTAGAATCGGAATCGTGGAAATTCAAACGATACCCAACCCTAGTCATGACGCTTGCAAGTGTTAAAAGAAAATATCATAAAAGACTTTATATCGATAGTGTTTCTTTGCCTAACTCATCATTTTCTCTAGACAGCAGCTGATTTTAAGGTCACACCTTATCGTCCGCTACAGTTTGTTACATTGTTTTATTTTTCAGAAGGTTCGGTTTGCGTTCAGGACAAAACTCATGCGGACTATAAACTTTAAACACAAGTCATGTGCTCGGAAATGCTGCTCAACCATTGGTCAGACATTAAGGGGGTAAAAACGCAAACCCCGGCCATTTCTAGCGGAGCCTCCGCCACGGAGCATCGGCAGGTTACTTTCACGTTGCTGTGAATCTGGAGAGCAACAGACTCTAGCAGACGGCGCATATGATTATATAATCGGACGACGTGCAATAAAAAACATTATAACACACAACGAGATGTTCAGCAGTCAGGAGGAGGCTTCCCCGACGACAGGTGGCTCTTGACGGAGAATTTTTACTTCACTGTTCAACACTTCATTCGGCTTCACTCTTTCGCTAACGATTTTGAAGACATCCACGTTCTTGTGACTCGTAAATACTACGCTTCCCGTGTTTTGGTGCGGACTGCGTTCGAACCGCTCCAGAGTTCACTAGCAAGCGGTCCGAGACCACCTCTTCTAGGTTGTTCAGTTCACTTCAGAGGCCGCAGACCGATCCAAACAAACCAGGGTTCGATGCGACCCGAGTTGCTACGACATTTACCTGAAATGAGGTCTAAAAGTGTTTCGGGTTACACCACAATAATTAACTTTAAGTCATCTTACTTCTGGATCATGGACTGCCACTCGCCCTCTCGCTCTCCGATGGGGAAGCGGTCGATCTGCGCCTGGATTTTCGTCCTCCATTCGCGCATGTAGTCCTCGATGTCGAACACAAAGGGGTGCTGCCCGAAGTTTGCGTCCACCACCTCCCCTGGAGTCTGGAGACCCACGGTCGGGTACAAGTTCGGCTGCAGCAGAGACAAATGAGAGAGGACAGGGTTAAGCCATCTGGAAAACACCTCCATTGGACTCCATTGTTTACATAGTAACACCACTGTGGATCACTCGCGCTTCTATTGGCTAGCGCTCAAACACATTGTACTTTTGATTTTAACTGCCCAAGAAGAACCTTCTACAACTGTAAAGGTAAATAATCGCAAAATAAATAGAATGTCTAGAATCTGGCTGTTCTTTTTTTTAGATTTACTTGAGAAATCCCATCCTGCTTTTTATTTTCCGTCTCCTTTTGTGTATTCTATAGGTTTGTGTGCATGTAAACATCACTGACATCACTATGTAACACTCACTCTTCTATTGGCTAACGCTCCAACGCATTGTACGTGATGCTAAGGGGAAGGACATCTCTAAGCGGTTGACCAATCACAACAGAGCCGGCCAGCTAACCAATCAGAGACGACCGGGCTCTGGTTTCAGAAATAAGAGCGTTTTGAACATTAAAGCATGGAGACTCTTTAAAGTAGAGACACTACATAGATATACACCTGAACATCAGCAGGAGAGGACTCTTTAAAGTAGAGACACTACATACTGATATACACCTGAACATCAGCAGGAGAGGACTCTTTAAAGTAGAGACACTACATACTGATATACACCTGAACATCAGCAGGAGAGGACTCTTTAAAGTAGAGACACTACATACTGATATACACCTGAACATCAGCAGGAGAGGACTCTTTAAAGTAGAGACACTACATACTGATATACACCTGAACGTCAGCAGGAGAGGACTCTTTAAAGTAGAGACACTACATACTGATATACACCTGAACGTCAGCAGGAGAGGACTCTTTAAAGTAGAGACACTCCATACTGATATACACCTGCACATCAGCAGGAGAGGACTCTTTAAAGTAGAGACACTACATACTGATATACACCTGAACATCAGCAGGAGAGGACTCTTTAAAGTAGAGACACTACATACTGATATACACCTGAACATCAGCAGGAGAGGACTCTTTAAAGTAGAGACACTACATACTGATATACACCTGAACATCAGCAGGAGAGGACTCTTTAAAGTAGAGACACTACACACTGATATACACCTGAACATCAGCAGGAGAGGACTCTTTAAAGTAGAGACACTACACACTGATATACACCTGAACATCAGCAGGAGAGGACTCTTTAAAGTAGAGACACTACATACTGATATACACCTGAACATCAGCAGGAGAGGACTCTTTAAAGTAGAGACACTACACACTGATATACACCTGAACATCAGCAGGAGAGGACTCTTTAAAGTAGAGACACTACATACTGATATACACCTGAACATCAGCAGGAGAGGACTCTTTAAAGTAGAGACACTACATATTAAAAAATGTAACAAACATGTCACAACAGCTGTACTGCTGTGGATTGGGGCAGCAGTTAAGCTTATTTGAGCCACAAAGATACAATAAAAAATAAATACAGTTGTAAAAGTACAAAAGTTGTGTGTGTCTCTAGAGTCGCCTTTGTCCCGGTTCAATAACCAGAAAGGTCAGCTGTGTGGCGGTGACGCACTTCTCTGCAGAAGCATGAATGTCTGGCCCGCTGCCAACACTGTTTTCTGCTCAATGGATTATTGTTGTGGATAAGACTCTTATTTTCTGCTTCTTCCCAGACTCGTTTTAATTTGCAAGACGAGAGGAGGAAAATAAACTTTACAAAACAAGCGTCTCCTCTCACATCTCGACGCCGTTAATGCATGCATGAATCCCATTAGAATGAATTTCCTTTTGGCGTGGGAGTGTTTCTCATAATGAAGCATGGGAGCCGATGACAAGCCACAACAGCACAAAGCAACACAAGTTGTGTCCTGTTGCAACACAAAACATCATATTAAATATATAGGCTTTCATTACTTCAGTTAATAATATGTAAAATAATTGGACTTTTATGGCCAGCATCTTAAGAAGATTAAAGCACATTTTAAACCGTTTTCCTTTTTTTCTGGACCTAAAATCCCTTGTTTAAAATCGCTTGTTTAGTTGACAATGATAAATCCTAAGCACTCCAAAGAGGGTGTTATGACAAATACTGAAGCTTAATAAATAAAAAAAAAACACAAACGTTTCTTTCATGCAAAGATTTAAGGGAATTTGTTTAAAAAAAGAAAGAAATTGAAATGAAAATCCGGAAAAACTCTTGCTCGTGTTCGACTGGGTATAGCTAAAGATACCGACACTACAGTGTCTTCGTGAAGCAGAAAGGAAACCGGTCGTAATACATGAACATAGCTTTTACACTACTCAATAAAGCGCTCCAGGTGTGTGAAATGTGTCCAGGCTCGTTTCTCCCCTTCGTAAGAACATCAACTACCTGAATAATCAGCATGTAAAGCCCAGACACGTTCCAGCCTGCTTTCCACACAGTGTAAACATTCGGACTGCAGTGGACACTCTGCGGAGACTCACACACTTGATTTCTATAAATAGCCTCATGTCCTGATTAATTATGGAAACTTAAGGAGAGGAGATAATGTGGTACTTACTGGTAGGTCTGTGAAGGCAATGCCTGCAGAGGAAGAGAGAGAGAGAGAGTCAGCATGAAGGACACACACACACACACACACCGTCACACACACACACCGTCACAGACACACACTGTCACAGACACACACAGCAGGAGGCCTCAGTGTGTTTACTTGTCATCTTTCTGCATTAATCTGACCGCTTCAACACCATGTTAACAAGACAGGTCTATTTCCATTCGTCACATGTAGTCTTCCGTCTTTGCAGTCATCATGAAATGCTGCCTGGAGGTGTGAGTGTGTTGGATTGACATCGTTCAGTGTTCGTTATCACACCGTATCTACAAGCTAAGGGCAGACGGTGAGCGGCGATATTAAAGAGTAAAAGAGCATCTAACTGGACCACATATGAGTGTTTACGTGCTGTTTAATGTGCTGCAGCTGAGTAGCCAATCAACTGGTCACAAATGGAACAAGAAGAAAACTGAATGCATTGCTGCACATGTAAAGGATCTTTTAAAAACACAATTTGCTTATGTTTTGTTCCTTTGCTTGTTTCCTAACCAATATTTCCCTAAGGTGATTATCCCTTCGTGCAATACAAATGGAGCTTGCCTGGGAACAGTGCTTTTTCTGTTGGTACCTCAGTTCACCTGTTGAGCCCTGAGCCTGCCTCGAAAATGACATTCCAGAACAAATGACCATATCTTCTAAAAGGGGTACATTAATAATCTTTTTTCTCAAAGCGATGATAAACCTGTGAGTTGGATGTAGAAAAATCAGAATCATAATAGATTTTTTTTATTTTAAAGTAAATTCAGATTGAACACAGTAATGTAAATGATAGTGTCCGTCCAAAAAAAGAAACATTACTTAAAGTGAAAACCAGCCTTGAATGATGGGATGGTAGACTAAAAGCGTTACGAATCTAAACTATAACATATAATAAGTACCCTGTATCAAGATTGATGCAAAACAAGTGACATTTGACCTTTTTAGAGATATTTAGCAACAAAAAAAACACTTCTGGGGCCATTTTCAATATCTCTGGCCCCCATTGGTCGATTTTGATAATTGACACCTCTATTTGAACCAGCCAATAGAATCGAGGGGAGGTTCCTAAAATCCAACTAAACATTACCCATTGGTGAATGAGATGCGCAGCCAGCATGCCCAAAACGGGAAGCTGTCATCCACTCTGGTAGCTCTCATAGCAGCTAATATGAAATCTCCGTTTTTGACATGGATGGATTATCAGAAATCATTTCAACGTGACGGACACATTGGATTAACCTTCAGCAGCGTTGCATCGTTGTAACGCCATTGAACACGACTTTTGATCAGAACACAGCAAGGGTAAGACTTATTGTCCGATGTGGTCCCGTAAAGCTACTTTTGTTGTTGTTGTTTGTTGTCATTTCGCCGCCAGTTCTGATCGCTCAGTGATGATGCCTGTAGAATCTCAGCTTGCTATTCGATATCATGTTTGTGCGGATCCGATATGAGGGGATTTCAACTCGAGTTCTGTGCTAAGTCGAGGTTCATTTTAGACGCTTCTTGTGAGACTTGTGTTTTGTTTCTGTAAAATAATTTCATATCGTCAGTTAGCTGAGTTTCTTCCCGTTAAGTGGGTATGACACATGAATAGGTTGTTAAATGTTGAGAAGCCCTGAGACACAGTTTCGTGAAAAAATAAGCACAATGTCTTCAAGAAACAGAATGGTAAATAAAATGTAAAAAGGTCACAAAAAGGTAACTAATATAGAAAGTTAGTCTGGAGACCTGATACTAGCCTACAGTCACTTTAGTAGTATCTCCCAGGTGATGATCGTTAGCTTTCGTGAGATTAGAAAGAGACGTTAGCAGGAAAGCTAATTTGTTGCGTATGTTAACAAACATCACATTATTACTGTAGTGGAACAGAAGTTGCTGCACTTTGTTTCCGTGCTCCTTACCTAGGCTGTGTCCGTTCTTTGTGTAGAAGCAGGTGTTGTTGATGAGGTTTACGCAGCAGCCAATCACGTCGCCCGTTGTAAACGTGGGTCCGTAGGGCTGCCCGGTGCCGGACGAGCAGAAGGAGTGACCGTCGTCTCCGTGGTAACCGTACGAGTGCTTGTCCCAACCTGAGGGAGGAGAATTTTTTTAAGAATAAGAGCGCGGAGCAAGCAGGGGCGAAATATGCAACAAATCGTCCAATCTGAGAGTGAATTTAAAACTAAAACAGACGCATAACAAATAAATCAGAGAAAAGGTGTCGACAACTCCCGACATTTGGGACCAATAAGACGGACTCAATTATCTGGAAGAACATCTGTGTTCTCATTAAAGTTACTCAAGCTCGACATAATCTTGGCTTTGAAAAACATTTGAGTTGATGGGGCTCATTCTCTGGAGCTTCCACAAACAATCAACTTAATTATTACATTCAAATTATGTACATTATTCAAGTTTACATTCACTTTGTAGAATAACACGGGAGAATGAGCGGAAGCGCTCTCTGTTCCTCTCTCCCTCTCTCTCTCTCTCCCCCTCTCTCTCTCCCCCTTGACAGCCTGTCAGTATCTCAAGCAGCTCACTGATCCAGTAACCCGACAGTGAAGAATAAATATATTTATAATATCTAGTTTAGCTAGTTCCAGAGGTAGATAAAACAGCTAAGTGTGTTAGGTCTAACTCTTGGTGTGTTTCGCTCCGCTTACCGGTCCGGCGGGCGGAGCTGCAGGATTTCTGCTTCACACACTATACCACTATTTTACTGTCTTTTTCGGACACCTTAAAATAATTGCCAGACCGGTGAAGCCATTCTGGCAAGCTTGTTTTGCCGCACACAGAGAAAAGTGTCATGTATTTTACGTCATGCGATCGGCATGTTTAGAGAGCACCGATCGATCGGTAGAGAGTGAGTATCGGCCGATCTCGATCAGTGACCGATCGAGATCGGAGCATCCCTAACACCAACCAATATAACTGAAATGTAAGACTTTTTAAGACCTCTTTGAATAGAATTGAAGACCTAGAAAGCAAGAAAGTATGAAGGAAAACTGCTATGAAAGCAGAAATAAATCCCATAATTACTTACAAAGTAAATGTATTCATGTTCAACATAAGAACGATGACTGAACATAACAGCTGTGTGTGTGTGTGTGTGTGTGTGTGTGTGTGTGTGTGTGTGTGTGTGTGTGTCAAGAGCTATATTCAGAGCTCTGCTGCCTTGGCTACAATCTTTCATCATTGCTGTTGTAGGATTGGTATTTAGCGTCCACAGCACCTCCGCTTTGAGGGTTGACGTACTGTTTGGATCTGTGGGACCCATTTTCAGTGTTTACTAAAAGAAAATGTATGCAATTAATTATTTTAACCTGCTTTATTTGGGGGGTGGACCTCACATGCTCTAGGGGGGTCTGGGGGCATGCAGCCCCGGGAAGGTTTATTTTTAAATGTTGAAGTTAAAAGCATCAATCTGGTGCACTGTGAGCACAACATGAATGTATCGATACAGCTCTCAACACTATGTCACCAAGTTAGCATTCTTTCTTTTTATTTATGCATATTTTACTAATCACTCCCCTTTTTAAACTGTTTCTTACTGTCCTATAACACACATTGGAATGATTTCTTGCTTTATTTTTTTACAACTACATTAAATAGATAAAGGTGTGCTCTCACTAGCTCTCCCGCTCGCTCACAGAGGCTGTGTGCTCCTCCGTGGCGATGACGGCTTGCATTAAAAAAAAAAAAAAACATATTTGTAAAGTGAGGGGACACAAACGGGATTTTGAAAAGTGCAGGGGGGGCATGTCCCCAGTGAAAATTACGCCATGCGTATGTGTGTGTGCGTCAAGTGCAATATATATATATACAAGTTGAAACACACAGAGAAAACCTCTGCCCCTCATGTGTTGTACAGGCTGGCATGATGGGCTGTTCAGTGGGGCTGATGTGTTGTGTAGATTCTGCCAGAAGGAAAGGTCAAACTCCTTATGAAGCGGTGAGCTGCCGCTCCACATTGCTTTTCTTCCAGACTGCAACGCTGGTCCCGCAAATCAAGCAAGAACGGGATTTGTCGATATTCATTGTGGGGGTGGGCGGAGGATGGGTGTTAGAGTTGTAGATAGAGTTCGCTATGATTGATGTTTCGTTTATGCATAGGGTAGATTATTTTTGTATTGTAAATGTTACCTTTTGGATTTGCTTGGCGAGCTACTGGTAGCTCGCGATCGACGTGTTGGAGACCCCTGCTCTAAATGAAATGTAAGACCTTTCTTATGTTTTTGATCATATTTAAGACTTTTTAAGGCCTTGAATTCTGATTATCAAATGTAAGACTTTTTAAGACCCCGCGGGAACCCTGTGGTAGAAACAGACATTTATCTCACCACACCCAAAGAGAGAAAGCAAGCACACAAAGTGTCGTCTTACCTGGGAGTCTGTTCATGTTTACACCCTGAGCGGACAGGCCGATGCCCATGTACCTGTGGAGAGAGATTTAAGAGTTTATTTAGACACGTCAAGAGATTTAAGAGCAAGACCCGCCTACTGACCTGCCATTAATTATGCCTTGCTGATAAACATCAACAGATTGCATAAGTGTGTCAGTCATCTAAGAGTTTATCAAGTCAAGGACCGCCCCCACCGAAGAGCCAAAGCCCCTTTGTTTGTGAGACAGGGCACAATTAATCAAAATGATATCCGCAGCGAATATTCGGCCCGTGCGGGGGGGGGATATGAAATTGAAAAGGATATCACATTGTGTTTGTTACTTTCGTTGCAGTTGTATATGTCTTAAGTGTGCTTTTATTTTGAAGGAGAGGTAGCGCTGTTGACAGGAAGTTGTTGTTGTTGCTTTGGAAACAACGTGACGGAGAAAAGTAATATCTACATATAAAGACGGAGAAAGTAAACAATAACGTTTATGGTTAAGTGTTAGCACCCCCCGAAGAGGCACACGCTCTTACGTTGATATTGGAGATTTCAATAAATTCAATTTGAAAAAGAAACGGAGGAAAAAAACCGAATAACGAAATTGAAACTCGAATAATACTCCAACGAACGAATATTCTGATATTCAGGTCCAGCCCTAACACACAGGTTAATATATAGTCAATGAGGAGTTGTGAAAGTGTTTTTCTGTGTTCAGAGTCCTCACCCATCTCGTCCTTTGCTGATGATCTTGACCTCGAAGTAGTAGACCCCGCAGGCGGCAGGGATGGGGTGTGTGGCCCGCACTGACGCTGCATCTTTAGGGGTCTTTCCGTGACCTTCAGGGTAAAAACACAGAGCGGGTATTACAAACAGACCGTGCTATAATCAAAGGATGGACATGAGTGCGAAGACAGAAGCTTTTCCAATGCTACTTAGCCTTTGTGTTGTCCTTGGGTTGGATTTTAAAATATGTTTGTCAGGATAACAGTTTATTTCATCTCATAGCCAAAAAAAACATGGACGGTTTCAAACTAGTTTCTACGCAAAGAACACTCATTACTTTCATTGATTTGTGTGTGTTTTGTTTAAATGTATAGCATCTGGTGCCATTAAATAATGCAAGAGGCCCCATTATGCTTTATGAGGGTCTTCCCTTTCCTTTAGTGCAGTGGTTCTCAACTGGTGGGTCGCGACCCAAAAGTGGGCCGCGGACCCATTTCTAGTGGTGAGTGAAAAAATAATAATTTGGAATTCTTTTTTTGGGGGAAAAGTCAAACTTTTATTTTGAAGGCCCGATGTTCCAACGCTGTGCATGCAGTCGGCGTTGGACAGGAAGTACCGGAGACCATAAACGGTTTTGAAAACTTCTGTCACGTAGTGATCATCCTCTCCGTAAAATATCTTTGCTGAAGTTTTTTCAAGTCTTCTGGCCAATCAGAATCAAGATTGTTGCCGGAAGTCCCCACGGAGAATAACTTTGCAGTAGAACTATTCTTTATACATCCATGGGTACAACTTCAGATAAAAATGAGCACATAATGAAATATGAGGTCTGATGATTGACAGGTCACAGAGCAATGGGGGCTATAATGGAGGACCACAGATGGAAATTAGTTATTAGCTATAATCTGGCATATTGCATCTCTTCTCTTTGCTGAGATTAATGTTTTTGTATGCATGGTCCTTCTATAAATAAAATATCTCCCCTTACCCACAATTTAAAGTAAGTCACACAGACTATCTCCTCTTTACTCTTCTCGTAGCAAGATGTCAGAACAAAGTGAAAAACAAACCATGGCATAACATTAATATGTCGGGTAGTAATGGATTTATTTTCTTCTCAGTGTACCAGAATGCATAGTTTATGTTAGTATTTCTAAAAATATCCTGGGAGAGAATCCCCCAGACCCCCTGCTGGGGTTGGATTTTCAGCATGTGTGCCTTTTTATATAGTTCAGCTTTGATTCCATCATCTCATTAAACCTTTTTAAAAAGCATTCTTTAGTTCTGTGAAGGAATATAAGGGATGTATGCACTGTACTTCACTTGTATTAATATTGTATGCTGAAAAGCGTATATATATATATATATTACAGCAAGTTTTTTTGTTGAATAGATTTGATTGCTTCAAAATGTTGGGTCGCGATGTATTGACCAAGTACAAAGTGGGCCCGAGGCCTGACCAGTTGAGAACCACTGCTTTAGTGCATGTAAATGGTCTGCAGAGGCTAAAATCCCTGTGTTCCCTCCAGAGGAAGTTTCTCTCCCACTTTCTTAACATTAAAAACACGTCACAGTCGAGGAACAAAACACGAATATGAGCCCATCAATTAGCAGAATATGTCCTCTTTCAAATAGTTTCAAAACAGGATCCTAAATAAAGTAAATATTATTTGACATGTATAGCTGTAATAACTAGGGTCAAAATGATTCACACTGTTTGCTCTGTAAAAATAGCTTTATATTTGTGCATACGAGGTATTTTGATAATTAAATGTAAGTGCAACGTGTGGCAATTAGTTGGTGACACAAACATCTGGCATGAGGACAACACAAACATCCGACATGAGGACAACCCAAACATCCGACAAGAGGACAACACAAACATCTGACATGAGGACAACACAAACATCTGACATGAGGACAACACAAACATCTGACATGAGGACAACACAAACATCTGACATGAGGACAACCCAAACATCTGACATGAGGATAACCCAAACATCTGACATGAGGACAACACAAACATCTGACATGAGGACAACACAAACATCTGACATGAGGACAACCCAAACATCTGACATGAGGACAACACAAACATCTGACATGAGGACAACACAAACATCTGACAAGAGGACAACACAAACATCCGGCATGAGGACAACACAAACAGTTGACATGAGGACAACACAAACATCCGACATGAGGACAACACAAACAGTTGACATGAGGACAACACAAACATCCGACATGAGGACAACACAAACAGTTGACATGAGGACAACACAAACATCCGACATGAGGACAACACAAACATCCGACATGAGGACAACACAAACATCTGACAAGAGGACAACACAAACATCTGACATGAGGACAACACAAACAGTTGACAAGAGGACAACACAAACATCTGACATGAGGACAACACAAACATCTGACATGAGGACAACACAAACATCCGACATGAGGACAACACAAACATCTGACATGAGGACAACACAAATATCTGACATGAGGACAACACAAACATCCGGAATGAGGACAACACAAACATCCGGAATGAGGACAACACAAACATCCGGAATGAGGACAACACAAACATCTGACATGAGGACAACACAAACATCTGACATGAGGACAACACAAATATCTGACATGAGGACAACACAAACATCCGGAATGAGGACAACACAAACATCCGGAATGAGGACAACACAAACATCCGGAATGAGGACAACACAAACATCTGACATGAGGACAACACAAACATCTGACATGAGGACAACACAAAGGTTAAGCAGATTGATTAATTGATTGATTAATTGATTGATTGATTGATTGATTGATTGATTGATTGATTGATTGATTAGGCCTTTCATTATCCATTTAGATTCAAAGCACAGGGCAGGACTGCATGTCCTTGGATTAAAATCAGATGCGGCTTCTGCAGAGACTATACACAAAGAAAGTTTGACAACCTCATTTTCTTTTTAATGACTGATTTTAAATGCCATTTTCTTCATGTCTTTCGTTTTTTGGTAAAGCACTTTGAATTGCCTTATGTTGAAAAGTGCTATATAAATAAACTTGCCTTGCATTGCCTAATTGCTGTGCAAACAAAAACCGGCCTCAAGGGAAATGTCCCAATACCTTCCCAGGTACATTTCTACTGGCAGTATTTTGTAGAATTGCAATTCCACAGATTAGGAATTTGAGTGCAATATAAATAAGGGACTTTTGATGTTAAAGAATAGTAAAAATGGGCTTTATACGATGAATATCTGTGAAGGATTATAACATTGAATACTTTTGAATCTGGACGTGGGTTTTAAAAGCAGTTCATCCCATTACCCTGTTGAAGCTAAAGTTTGCTCAACAGCTACAGAGCTGTCAACAGATTTATGAGCAGTCAATACCAGAAGTATTTACACTGCAAGACGCTACTTGGCAGCTGCTTAAAGTTGTTATAACATGTGCCTGGTTATTAATACTCTATTAAACGTCATGA
This sequence comes from Pseudochaenichthys georgianus, assembly GCF_902827115.2. Classification (NCBI taxonomy): domain Eukaryota; kingdom Metazoa; phylum Chordata; class Actinopteri; order Perciformes; family Channichthyidae; genus Pseudochaenichthys; species Pseudochaenichthys georgianus. The sequence goes on from NC_047519.1 coordinate 41,994,786, forward strand.
TTATACTACAAACTGAAATGTACCACTAATGTAATATCTTATTTAATACAAACTGCACACACTAATTGTTGTAGACATGTTGTTAAATACGATGCCAACAATACAGATGAAACTACTAAAAATGTTTGAACAACAACAATTTGATTAAGTTATTTCAAAATGTGGATAACTAAGTCGCTGCCATTGATACAATGATGATAGCATGATTATACTAAGAAATACTGACTACTCCTAGTGTACCACTAATGTAATATCTTACTAGACGTGTAGTAAACAAGCTTTCTTTACTATGGAAAAAGTGGATTGGGAGAAACAGAACCCTGAAAGGATAACAACAAGCAACTGCATTATTTTACTGATTTGTTTAAGTAGAATTAAGGTCATGACTTTCGTATATATAAATATTTTGTTTTTTTAATAGAACCCTCTTTAATAGAACCCTCTTTAATAGTCACACATGCACACAGTGAAATATGTTCTCTGCTTTTAACCCATCCTAGTACCAGGAATCGAGCACTAGGAGCAGCTAGTGTACAGCGCCCAGGGAGCAATGGGAGTGGGGGGGAAGGGGTGTCCGGTGGGGGCACCACGGCAGGGAAGGAGGTGAACTGGGACCTCTCCAAGTAGCAGTCCACACTCCATATTTAGGTCTGGTCGGGGACTTGAACCGGCGACCCTACAGCTCCCAGTCCAAGCCCCTGCCGGATAATACGATGACTACAAGACAGGCCTGAAGATGAATCTACAGAAAAATGCTTTGACAACAACAATAATCTTAATCACATTTGGAATAAAAAAACAAAAGAAAATCATAGTCAGATATGTTCCTCCCATTGTCCCTTCAGAGGACGTCTCAATTCAATCTGGCTACTGTGAGTTTTGTGAATGAATGTTTGGGAATACCCAGAACACTTTCAAATATGAACTGATGTTGATCAACTAAAATATAAAAGCTAAAACCTATTCTACATGTGTTTAGTGAAGGTGTTTGATATATTAATACAGTGTGTAGCTGAGGGAAAACACAAGCAGTACAATAACACACAAAGAACTAATATTCAAAACGTATATCGCAGCTTTGTAATTGTTAGTGTCACTGCCATTTCATGTAATTAAGATTAATCAAAAAATGAGAACTCATAATCCACTAAGAAAGGAAAGTCTTAATATAAATGATATGTCCGATAAACAGTTCAAAACATGATGATATTCAACTTCCAAAGAAAGCAAGAATTCATCACTTTTGAGAAGCTAGCACAAGGAAATGATTGTTATTGTTGGTTACCAAAAGACTTAAATGATAAAACTACTTATTGGTTTTCATTAAAAATATCCAATACAAATATTATCTTGAGTATTAGATAACAAGCTGTTAGCTAATTCCTTAATAATGTATGTCACAGTGATTTGAATCCTGCTGTTCCTCATGCATTAAAATCGGTGTATTATAAGATTATTTGTACTAAAAATAAATCAGGTGTATTTTTTGTTTATTTAAGTAAAATGACTCAGATGTCCTTCCAACGAATGCCTAACAGTTTGCAGGGTTTGAAGGCTAACGTTACACAACACCTGTGTACTTGCTATTAAATACATCTGCTGTATAGAGGCAGAACATTCTAGTCGTCAAGAAGGAAGAGTGTGCGTAGTGGGCCTGGTCAGACCCAGAACAGTAGAACACACCCAGGAAGCACAGATTTGTATTAACTCTATCCTTTTCTTGTAGGCCTGCAACAAAAATCCTCTTGATAGCTTTGCTAATCAGCCCGGATGTCACTCGATATTAAAACCTCAGCAGCAAACGACTATCTTTGCCTGTCATGTCATCTATAACCACTTCACTGGTAGCCTAGCAATTCATCGGAGTAATTGAAGCCATTCGGGATATTCGACACTGTGTATTTCCTGTCATGTAATTACCTAATAATGCTACATTAGCCAACCAAAAAGGGATGTGTAGCTCATGTCCATTTCGGCTTGATTATGTGACTTATGGGTGCTTCTACACCTACATGTTATGTGTTTGTTTGTTTGTTTGACATCCGTCGTTATAGCTTCAGGATGACACTTTATACGATACTAATTCACTGTCAGTCATTTGTCAAACCTTTTACTTGCATCACAGCAGCTCCATTTGCAACATCAAACAAGGACACATACACGACACAAGGAAAACAAACATTTAGCAGAACATCACAACCACCGAATAGAAACTCGAATACCCTTTAGCGTACATTATATCTGGGATTTAGCTCTGTATTTAATTTTAGGACAGACTGGTTTAGTCTAACTTTATTAACAAGGTAGCGGGGAAGCTAACGAGCTAGTAGGTCAGTTTTAGGCTGTGGATAAAACCTCGCCAGCTGGTCGGGTTGCAAGATGTCCTCTGCCTTGTTGTTGATGAAGCCACTAGCCTACTTTGTTTTTAGCCACGTCAAGCTAAGCTAACGTTAGCAATGGGGTGGGGGGATAAAAGTGCGTTATATTCCATTTGAACTATGTATGTTTCCTTCTTATTATTTTTTCTGCTATGATACGTTAGTTTCCATGCGGGAATTAATAACGGTCCAACTTATCTGATCTAGTTTGTTTTTAGCCCCAACGGTTAGCTTTGACGGTTGGTCCGCTAACTGTCAAGCTAAGCTAACATTAGCATTGGAGGAAGGGGAGGATAATAATAAAAGTGCTTTAAACTCAGCGTTTGTCTTCGTGTCATTACCTTTATAGTGCACACGGAGGTTGTTCTGTGAAAGCCCGATGTAGCTGAACTTGTCCTTCGGGCTCCAGGAGCGGGGCAGCGGAGTCTCCGTCTCATTTACGGCCGGGTAGAGCCGTCGGAGCCGCTGGTTGAGCTCCTTCTCCTGGTCGTTCAGAGCAGAGTCTCCGTGGACAACAACCGACATCAGGAACCCACAGCCCCCCGACGACTGTCCAGACATCACGAAGATTCACTCTTTAAATGGCTTGTCGGCAAACAAGCCAAATCCACTTGTGTCGGTCAGTGTCGAGTGTTTTCAAAGGGAGTTTTTTTTTAGCAAAAGCTAAGCTAACTGGCTCCACTGGTTCGTATGGGATAAGCTAACTAGAAGGCTAAGCTAACTAGCATGTTAAGCTAACTGGCTTCGCTGGTTCGTAGGGCAGATGCTAACTAGCATGCTAAGCTAACTGTCTCTGTTGGTTTGTACGGGGTAAGCTGAATAGCAGGCTAAGCTACCTAGCATGCCCAGCTAAATAGCTCCTGGTTAGCCGAGAAGCTAACCTGGTGGCTAACCCGTTCAGCAAAAGGCAAAGCGCTCGGCTCAGGTTGACATTAGCTGACACAAAGCCACATATATATAGACACTAGAAGGAGACTGAGAGTGGATGAAATACAGAAGAGTTGGTCGACGTAGGGAAGTAGGAGAGCAGTTATGTTGCGTAGAGACGGACCGAGTGTAATGAGCTCAGCTAGCCTCGATCTTTTGTTTGTTGTCGGAGCGATATCCGCGAATCTGATTGGCTGAGAGCAGCTCTCACTACCTATGGGGAATGTGAAATAAAGAAATATAATATAAAATCAATGGTGTAATAAGTTTCAGTTGCTTAACTTTAGTAAAAGTACCAATACATTATTGTCAACATTCTTCATTGCAAGAAGTCCTGCATGCAAAATCTTACTTAAGTAAGAGTATTATCAGCTAAATGTACTTAAAGTATTACAAGTAATAGTACAAATAGTCTTTATGTGTGTGTATATAATTATTATTATATAGGTGAACTTTCTAGATAACATTGTTGCATCAAGTAGCATATTACTGTGTACAAGTAACTCAACATGTTAACATCCAAGGACAAGCAATTTGTCATGCTAAAAATATTATATAACTCTATTTTTCAAGCCCGAATATCACAAAGCACAAAATTGCTTCAGCACTTTAACAGAAAGAGAATATAGAACCTCTGGAATAGCAACTAAGGACGATACATTAATAACATTAATTAAATAAAATGTATGTTTTCTTGCACCCCTTAAAATCAACAAGGCTACGTGACCCCCTATGAAGCTTTGGCATAACTAATGGGTCGGGACCCAGAGTGCTGTTGAGAAAATTACCATATTAATTGACAACTGATCAAATAAGCCTTAAACTAATTAACACTCTGAATCTTAGGATATGGTTGGTTGATTATCCAGCCCTACTAGGCTACATCAATAAATACAGCATCATTTAACAAATATTTGATCATCAGATCAAGGGGGAGTGCTGGGGAACTCCAGTTCGAAACCCGCTCCTGCCGCCACTGCGTAAGGCCGTTGTGTCCTTGGGCAAGACACTTCACCCGGATTTGCTCCTGTGGGTATTGTCCACAGTACATGTATAATACTAATGTATACTTGTAAAAGCGCCTCGATGACCTCGAGGCGTGAAGATGGACGGTGTGGCGCAGTGCGCTGTGCAATGATCATCAGATCAAGGGGTGAAACCCGCCGCTGCTGTGTCTGTAAAGCCGGTGTGTCCTTGGGCAAGACGCTTCACCTGCTCCTGTGGGTATTGTCCACAGTTTCTGACCATTGCATGTATGATATATGTGTAATGTGTGTATATGTAAAGCGCTTTGAGTCATTGAAAAAGCGCTATAATAAATGTAAGGAATTATTATTATTATTATTAATTAAATAATATTATGATTGTCAGTGGCTGAAATTAACCTTCTCAACCTTTTCAAGTCACAGAAAAAGAATCAGGTTGGTGATTGCAACCCCCTTTAAATTAAGTTATCACTAGCAGTAGATGCATGGTAAGGATGGCACGTCTTTTAATGTTCTTTATCTAAATATTTTTGCCACATATTCAGTGTAAGAACCGTAGCAAAGCAAGTGGACTGCTGTGACTGTTAGATGAGTAGGGCATAATTAGAGGAGCTTTTGTTTCTGAAATACAATATTCTTAGACAAATGATATCATCACTATAGGCAAGTATAATCTGGCAACCCCCAGAAGTTCTCTCGCGACCCTCTTGGGGGGTCCCAAACCCCAGGTTGAGAACAGCATGTTGTTTTTGTCTCCAACAGCTCTGATCAGTGTTAACAGACTGGAGGAGGTTGTATTTGTTTGGCCTGCACTTCCTGTGAAAGTTCCGCACAGCAACATGTGGGAATGTTCATTGCATCACTGAGGAAGAATCTGGAATGATGTTGCTGTCCCTGTAGGGAAGACTCGCTCAGACTCCGAGTCCTCTGGAAAACACAAAGGGTAGACGGCTGTTTATCATCGGCAAGACAAATGTGTGAGAAGCCAAGCAAGACAAAGTGTTCTGGGAAAACATCCTTGCTGTTTGTTTTCTATCCTGCTTGGACAGCACCATGACAGAGATGGAGGAAACAGTTCAAAACATGTACAAAAATATTAGGTAATAACTTAAATAGGACATATCATACTCATTTTCAGGTTCATGTAGTGTCTCTACTTTAAAGAGTCCTCTCCTGCTGATGTTCAGGTGTATGTAGTGTCTCTACTTTAAAGAGTCCTCTCCTGCTGATGTTCAGGTGTATATCAGTATGTAGTGGCTCTACTTTAAAGAGTCCTCTCCTGCTGATGTTCAGGTGTATATCAGTATGTAGTGTCTCTACTTTAAAGAGTCCTCTCCTGCTGATGTTCAGGTGTATATCAGAATGTAGTGTCTATACTTTAAAGAGTCCTCTCCTGCTGATGTTCAGGTGTATATCTATTTAGTGTCTCTACTTTAAAGAGTCCTTTCCTGCTGATGTTCAAGTGTATATCAGTATGCAGTGTCTCTACTTTAAAGAGTCCTCTGCTGCTGATGTTCAGGTGTATATCAGTATGTAGTGTCTCTACTTTAAAGAGTCCTCTCCTGCTGATGTTCAGGTGTATATCAGTATGTAGTGTCTCTACTTTAAAGAGTCCTCTCCTGCTGATGTGCAGGTGTATATCTATGTAGTGTCTCTACTTTAAAGAGTCCTTTCCTGCTGATGTTCAAGTGTATATCAGTATGCAGTGTCTCTACTTTAAAGAGTCCTCTCCTGCTGATGTTCAGGTGTATATCAGTATGTAGTGGCTCTGCTTTAAAGAGTCCTCTCCTGCTGATGTTCAGGTGTATATCAGTATGTAGTGGCCCTACTTTAAAGAGTCCTCTCCTGCTGATGTTCAGGTGTATATCAGAATGTAGTGTCTCTACTTTAAAGAGTCATCTCCTGTTGATGTTCAGGTGTATATCAGTATGTAGTGTCTCTACTTTAAAGAGTCCTCTCCTGCTGATGTTCAGGTGTATATCAGTATGTAGTGTCTATACTTTAAAGAGTCCTCTCCTGCTGATGTTCAGGTGTATATCAGTATGTAGTGTCTCTACTTTAAAGAGTCCTCTCCTGCTGATGTTCAGGTGTATATCAGAATGTAGTGTCTCTACTTTAAAGAGTCCTCTCCTGCTGATGTTCAGGTGCATATCAGTATGTAGTGTCTCTACTTTAAAGAGTCCTCTCCTGCTGATGTTCAGGTGTATATCAGTATGTAGTGTCTCTACTTTAAAGAGTCCTCTCCTGCTGATGTTCAGGTGTATATCAGTATGTAGTGTCTCTGCTTTAAAAAGTCCTCTCCTGCTGATGTTCAGGTGTATATCAGTATGTAGTGTCTCTACTTTAAAGAGTCCTCTCATGCTGATGTTCAGGTGTATATCAGTATGTAGTGGCTCTACTTTAAAGAGTCCTCTCCTGCTGATGTTCAGGTGTATATCAGTATGTAGTGTCTGAACTTTAAAGAGTCCTCTCCTGCTGATGTTCAGGTGTATATCAGTATGTAGTGTCTCTACTTTAAAGAGTCATCTCCTGCTGATGTTCAGGTGTATATCAGTATGTAGTGTCTCTACTTTAAAGAGTCCTCTCCTGCTGATGTTCAGGTGTATATCAGTATGTAGTGTCTCTACTTTAAAGAGTCCTCTGCTGCTGATGTGCAGGTGTATATCAGTATGTAGTGTCTCTACTTTAAAGAGTCCTCTCCTGCTGATGTTCAGGTGTATATCAGTATGTAGTGTCTCTACTTTAAAGAGTCCTCTCCTGCTGATGTTCAGGTGTATATCAGTATGTAGTGTCTCTACTTTAAAGAGTCCTCTCCTGCTGATGTTCAGGTGTATATCAGTATGTAGTGTCTATACTTTAAAGAGTCCTCTCCTGCTGATGTTCAGGTGTATATCAGTATGTAGTGTCTCTACTTTAAAGAGTCTTCTCCTGCTGATGTTCAGGTGTATATCAGTATGTAGTGTCTCTACTTTAAAGAGTCCTCTCCTGCTGATGTTCAGGTGTATATCAGAATGTAGTGTCTCTACTTTAAAGAGTCCTCTCCTGCTGATGTTCAGGTGCATATCAGTATGTAGTGTCTCTACTTTAAAGAGTCCTCTCCTGCTGATGTTCAGGTGTATATCAGTATGTAGTGTCTCTGCTTTAAAGAGTCCTCTCCTGCTGATGTTCAGGTGTATATCAGTATGTAGTGGCTCTACTTTAAAGAGTCCTCTCTTGCTGATGTTCAGGTGTATATCAGTATGTAGTGTCTCTACTTTAAAGAGTCCACTCCTGCTGATGTTCAGGTGTATATCAGTATGTAGTGGCTCTACTTTAAAGAGTCCTCTCCTGCTGATGTTCAGGTGTATATCAGTATGTAGTGTCTGCACTTTAAAGAGTCCTCTCCTGCTGATGTTCAGGTGTATATCAGTATGTAGTGTCTCTACTTTAAAGAGTCCTCTCCTGCTGATGTTCAGGTGTATATCAGTATGTAGTGTCTCTACTTTAAAGAGTCCTCTCCTGCTGATGTTCAGGTGTATATCAGTGTGTAGTGTCTCTGCTTTAAAGAGTCCTCTCCTGCTGATGTTCAGGTGTATATCAGTATGTAGTGTCTCTACTTTAAAGAGTCCTCTCCTGCTGATGTTCAGGTGTATATCAGAATGTAGTGTCTCTACTTTAAAGAGTCCTCTCCTGCTGATGTTCAGGTGTATATCAGTATGTAGTGTCTCTACTTTAAAGAGTCCTCTGCTGCTGATGTTCAGGTGTATATCAGTATGTAGTGTCTCTACTTTAAAGAGTCCTCTCCTGCTGATGTTCAGGTGTATATCAGTATGTAGTGTCTCTACTTTAAAGAGTCCTCTCCTGCTGATGTTCAGGTGTATATCAGTATGTAGAGTCTCTACTTTAAAGAGTCCTCTCCTGCCAGGCCCGGTTCTACGGGGGTGCATAAGGGTGCATTGCACCCTCAGTTGAGTCGTTATGCACCCTCATTTGAAAAATGAAAAGTAAAAAAAATAAAAAAATTAAAGTGAAAAAAATGAAAAGTGAAAAATATTATATTTTGCCTACTATTACTAACAATAGTAGTAATAATAATAATAATAATAAGAAGAAGAAGAAGAAGAAGAATATAGTTGAAATAAAATAAATTGTAATTGTGGTTGAATAGCATTGTCTTTTTTTTAAACGGTAAGTAACGTTATTATGTCAGGTGCGCGTGACCTGTGCCGCTGCACATTCATCATCTGCAAGGTGCTGACACAGCAGTCAATGATGGATCAGAACATGGTTAAAACAACCAGCCCTTATCGCCAGCATACACTGCATCTACTGCAGGTAATAACAGTTCAGATCATGGGGACATTACGTTACTGTCGTGGATACGAACGTCCTCCTGCCCGACTCGCCGGCTTTGCCCGCCTCGCCCACAGAGGCGGAGCAGCCACAGCCATCTTCGTTACCCCAAACACCGCCACCCCTCGGCGGCCCGCAAGTGCCAGAGGACCTCTGCAAAACAGAGCCTGCCCAGGTATATTTAAAAAAGCACCCAACTCGCCTGTACAGTGGGGTAAGGCGCTCATTTTGCAGCTCATGGTTTCAAAACAGAGATTGGCTGAATATTCCTGTAAAAAAGATGCCATCTTCTGCTATGCATGTAGACATTTCGGTTCAAGTAAGTCAGATGCCTTCACCACAACTGGCTACAACAACTGGCGCCATGCTCTTACAGGCTACGTGATAAGGGACTGGGAAGGCATGAATCAAGCAAAAAGCACCAGATTGATGGTTTTAACTTCAATATTTAAAAAAAAAATCTTCCCGGGGGAGCATGCCCCCGGACCCCCCCAGAGGAGGTGTTGACCTCCATAGAGGGTGTTAGGTACACTCCCCACTTATAAAAATAGCACTTTACCACTGCACCCTCTCTAATCTCAGATGCACCCTTAGTCATTTTGTTCTGGAACCGGGCCTGTCTCCTGCTGATGTTCAGGTGTATATCAGTATGCAGTGTCTCTACTTTAAAGAGTCCTCTCCTGCTGATGTTCAGGTGTATATCAGTATGTAGTGTCTGAACTTTAAAGAGTCCTCTCCTGCTGATGTTCAGGTGTATATCAGAATGTAGTGTCTCTACTTTAAAGAGTCCTCTCCTGCTGATGTTCAGGTGCATATCAGTATGTAGTGTCTCTACTTTAAAGAGTCCTCTCCTGCTGATGTTCAGGTGTATATCAGTATGTAGTGTCTCTACTTTAAAGAGTCCTCTGCTGCTGATGTGCAGGTGTATATCAGTATGTAGTGTCTCTACTTTAAAGAGTCCTCTCCTGCTGATGTTCAGGTGTATATCAGTATGTAGTGTCTATACTTTAAAGAGTCCTCTCCTGCTGATGTTCAGGTGTATATCAGTATGTAGTGTCTCTGCTTTAAAGAGTCCTCTCCTGCTGATGTTCAGGTGTATATCAGTATGTAGTGTCTCTACTTTAAAGAGTCCTCTCCTGCTGATGTTCAGGTGTATATCAGAATGTAGTGTCTCTACTTTAAAGAGTCCTCTCCTGCTGATGTTCAGGTGCATATCAGTATGTAGTGTCTCTACTTTAAAGAGTCCTCTCCTGCTGATGTTCAGGTGTATATCAGTATGTACTGTCTCTACTTTAAAGAGTCCTCTCCTGCTGATGTTCAGGTGTATATCAGTATGTAGTGTCTCTACTTTAAAGAGTCCTCTCCTGCTGATGTTCAGGTGTATATCAGTATGTAGTGTCTCTGCTTTAAAGAGTCCTCTCCTGCTGATGTTCAGGTGTATATCAGTATGTAGTGTCTCTACTTTAAAGAGTCCTCTCCTGCTGATGTTCAGGTGTATATCAGTATGTAGTGGCTCTACTTTAAAGAGTCCTCTCCTGCTGATGTTCAGGTGTATATCAGTATGTAGTGTCTGAACTTTAAAGAGTCCTCTCCTGCTGATGTTCAGGTGTATATCAGTATGTAGTGTCTCTACTTTAAAGAGTCCTCTCCTGCTGATGTTCAGGTGTATATCAGTATGTAGTGTCTCTACTTTAAAGAGTCCTCTCCTGCTGATGTTCAGGTGTATATCAGTATGTAGTGGCTCTACTTTAAAGAGTCCTCTCCTGCTGATGTTCAGGTGTATATCAGAATGTAGTGTCTCTACTTTAAAGAGTCCTCTCCTGTTGATGTTCAGGTGTATATCAGTATGTAGTGTCTCTACTTTAAAGAGTCCTCTCCTGCTGATGTTCAGGTGTATATCAGTATGTAGTGTCTATACTTTAAAGAGTCCTCTCCTGCTGATGTTCAGGTGTATATCAGTATGTAGTGTCTCTGCTTTAAAGAGTCCTCTCCTGCTGATGTTCAGGTGTATATCAGTATGTAGTGTCTCTACTTTAAAGAGTCTTCTCCTGCTGATGTTCAGGTGTATATCAATATGTAGTGTCTCTACTTTAAAGAGTCCTCTCCTGCTGATGTTCAGGTGTATATCAGAATGTAGTGTCTCTACTTTAAAGAGTCCTCTCCTGCTGATGTTCAGGTGCATATCAGTATGTAGTGTCTCTACTTTAAAGAGTCCTCTCCTACTGATGTTCAGGTGTATATCAGTATGTACTGTCTCTACTTTAAAGAGTCCTCTCCTGCTGATGTTCAGGTGTATATCAGTATGTAGTGTCTCTACTTTAAAGAGTCCTCTCCTGCTGATGTTCAGGTGTATATCAGTATGTAGTGTCTCTACTTTAAAGAGTCCTCTCCTGCTGATGTGCAGGTGTATATCTATGTAGTGTCTCTACTTTAAAGAGTCCTTTCCTGCTGATGTTCAAGTGTATATCAGTATGCAGTGTCTCTACTTTAAAGAGTCCTCGTCTGCTGATGTTCAGGTGTATATCAGTATGTAGGGTCTCTACTTTAATGAGTCCTCTCCTGCTGATGTTCAGGTGTATATCAGTATGTAGTGTCTCTGCTTTAAAGAGTCCTCTCCTGCTGATGTTCAGGTGTATATCAGTATGTAGTGTCTCTACTTTAAAGAGTCCTCTCCTGCTGATGTTCAGGTGTATATCAGTATGTAGTGGCTCTACTTTAAAGAGTCCTCTCCTGCTGATGTTCAGGTGTATATCAGTATGTAGTGTCTGAACTTTAAAGAGTCCTCTCCTGCTGATGTTCAGGTGTATATCAGTATGTAGTGTCTCTACTTTAAAGAGTCCTCTCCTGCTGATGTTCAGGTGTATATCAGTATGTAGTGTCTCTACTTTAAAGAGTCCTCTCCTGCTGATGTTCAAGTGTATATCAGTATGCAGTGTCTCTACTTTAAAGAGTCCTCGTCTGCTGATGTTCAGGTGTATATCAGTATGTAGGGTCTCTACTTTAATGAGTCCTCTCCTGCTGATGTTCAGGTGTATATCAGTATGTAGTGTCTCTACTTTAAAGAGTCCTCTCCTGCTGATGTTCAGGTGTATATCAGTATGTAGTGTCTCTACTTTAAAGAGTCCTCTCCTGCTGATGTTCAGGTGTATATCAGTATGTAGTGTCTCTACTTTAAAGAGTCCTCTCCTGCTGATGTTCAGGTGTATATCAGTATGTAGTGTCTCTACTTTAAAGAGTCCTCTCCTGCTGATGTTCAGGTGTATATCAGTATGTAGTGTCTCTACTTTAAAGAGTCCTCTCCTGCTGATGTTCAGGTGTATATCAGTATGTAGTGTCTCTACTTTAAAGAGTCCTCTCCTGCTGATGTTCAGGTGTATATCAGTATGTAGTGTCTCTACTTTAAAGAGTCCTCTCCTGCTGATGTGCAGGTGTATATCAGTATGTAGTGTCTCTACTTTAAAGAGTCCTTCCTGCTGATGTTCAAGTGTATATCAGTATGCAGTGTCTCTACTTTAAAGAGTCCTCGTCTGCTAATGTTCAGGTGTATATCAGTATGTAGGGTCTCTACTTTAATGAGTCCTCTCCTGCTGATGTTCAGGTGTATATCAGTATGTAGTGTCTCTGCTTTAAAGAGTCCTCTCCTGCTGATGTTCAGGTGTATATCAGTATGTAGTGGCTCTACTTTAAAGAGTCCTCTCCTGCTGATGTTCAGGTGTATATCAGTATGTAGTGTCTCTACTTTAAAGAGTCCTCTCCTGCTGATGTTCAGGTGTATATCAGTATGTAGTGGCTCTACTTTAAAGAGTCCTCTCCTGCTGATGTTCAGGTGTATATCAGTATGTAGTGTCTGAACTTTAAAGAGTCCTCTCCTGCTGATGTTCAGGTGTATATCAGTATGCAGTGTCTCTACTTTAAAGAGTCCTCTCCTGCTGATGTTCAGGTGTATATCAGTATGTAGTGTCTCTACTTTAAAGAGTCCTCTCCTGCTGATGTTCACGTGTATATCAGTATGTAGTGTCTCTACTTTAAAGAGTCCTCTCCTGCTGATGTTCAGGTGTATATCAGTATGTAGTGTCTCTACTTTAAAGAGTCCTCTCCTGCTGATGTTCAGGTGTATACCAGTATGTAGTGTCTCTACTTTAAAGAGTCCTCTCCTGCTGATGTTCAGGTGTATATCAGTATGTAGTGTCTCTACTTTAAAGAGTCCTCTCCTGCTGATGTGCAGGTGTATATCAGTATGTAGTGTCTCTACTTTAAAGAGTCCTCTCCTGCTGATGTTCAGGTGTATATCAGTATGCAGTGTCTCTACTTTAAAGAGTCCTCGTCTGCTGATGTTCAGGTGTATATCAGTATGTAGGGTCTCTACTTTAATGAGTCCTCTCCTGCTGATGTTCAGGTGTATATCAGTATGTAGTTTCTCTGCTTTAAAGAGTCCTCTCCTGCTGATGTTCAGGTGTATATCAGTATGTAGTGTCTCTACTTTAAAGAGTCCTCTCCTGCTGATGTTCAGGTGTATATCAGTATGTAGTGGCTCTACTTTAAAGAGTCCTCTCCTGCTGATGTTCAGGTGTATATCAGTATGTAGTGTCTGAACTTTAAAGAGTCCTCTCCTGCTGATGTTCAGGTGTATATCAGTATGTAGTGTCTCTACTTTAAAGAGTCCTCTCCTGCTGATGTTCAGGTGTATATCAGTATGTAGTGTCTCTACTTTAAAGAGTCCTCTCCTGCTGATGTTCAGGTGTATATCAGTATGTAGTGTCTCTACTTTAAAGAGTCCTCTGCTGCTGATGTGCAGGTGTATATCAGTATGTAGTGTCTCTACTTTAAAGAGTCCTCTCCTGCTGATGTTCAGGTGTATATCAGTATGTAGTGTCTCTACTTTAAAGAGTCCTCTCCTGCTGATGTTCAGGTGTATATCAGAATGTAGTGTCTCTACTTTAAAGAGTCCTCTCCTGCTGATGTTCAGGTGCATATCAGTATGTAGTGTCTCTACTTTAAAGAGTCCTCTCCTGCTGATGTTCAGGTGTATATCAGTATGTAGTGTCTCTACTTTAAAGAGTCCTCTCCTGCTGATGTTCAGGTGTATATCAGTATGTAGTGTCTCTACTTTAAAGAGTCCTCTCCTGCTGATGTTCAGGTGTATATCAGTATGTAGTGTCTCTACTTTAAAGAGTCCTCTCCTGCTGATGTGCAGGTGTATATCTATGTAGTGTCTCTACTTTAAAGAGTCCTTTCCTGCTGATGTTCAAGTGTATATCAGTATGCAGTGTCTCTACTTTAAAGAGTCCTCGTCTGCTAATGTTCAGGTGTATATCAGTATGTAGGGTCTCTACTTTAATGAGTCCTCTCCTGCTGATGTCCAGGTGTATATCAGTATGTAGTGGCTCTACTTTAAAGAGTCCTCTCCTGCTGATGTTCAGGTGTATATCAGTATGTCGTGTCTGAATTTAAAGAGTCCTCTCCTGCTGATGTTCAGGTGTATATCAGTATGTAGTGTCTCTACTTTAAAGAGTCCTCTCCTGCTGATGTTCAGGTGTATATCAGTATGTAGTGTCTCTACTTTAAAGAGTCCTCTCCTGCTGATGTTCACGTGTATATCAGTATGTAGTGTCTCTACTTTAAAGAGTCCTCTCCTGCTGATGTTCAGGTGTATATCAGTATGTAGTGTCTCTACTTTAAAGAGTCCTCTCCTGCTCATGTTCAGGTGTATACCAGTATGTAGTGTCTCTACTTTAAAGAGTCCTCTCCTGCTGATGTTCAGGTGTATACCAGTATGTAGTGTCTCTACATGTCTCCATGCTTTAATGTTCAAAAAGCTCTTTATTGTTCTCATCCTGTCTGTGCTGCAGCACCTATTTTCACCCTCTGTCTGAAACCAGATTGGTTAGCTGGCCGGCTCTGTTCTGATTGGTCAACCGCTTAGAGATGTCCCGCCCCTCAGCACGAACAATGCGTTGGAGCACTAGCCAAATAGGAGCCGGAGTGTTAAATAGCGATGTCACTATGTTCAGGAAGTACAAAAGGAGTCCAATGGAGGCGTTTCAGGAAGAGGGGGAGGGAGTGTGAGGGAGAGAAACTCCCTCTGGAGGGAACTTTGGACTTAAAGCCTTTGCAAACCATTTACATGCACACAACCCTATAACACACTACATAAGGGAACAACCCTAAAGCATAAAGGGCCTTCTTATTTATCCCGAGTTTTACATACTTGCATATCTTAGTAGAAAAGGTTGTTTATTGTACAAGCAAACTCTGTTATTATAAGGTATGTTGAAGCACAACATCTACATTTAAATCATTTATTATAATAGTTTCTCTTGCAATAACATGGTCTCTTTATTAATGTGTGCCTAATTGCCACTAATGAATTATCAATTAGCAACTATTACAAACCCAGTGAGTGGTAGAAGTGCTCACAGATATGTGTTTCTCCCAGTAAGTCGTGTATTAAAGTTTAATTTGACTTTCAAATGATTTGTGTAAACACTTCCATCATTTGAATGGATCGTGTGAGACTTGAAGCTTGTTGGGTCTTTTCTGACATGTAAAGTCTGGAGTTCTCCATCAACACTGATTTGATTTGATTTCGATGTTCTTAGACGTAGAGGGGCAGAGGAGATTAGCCCCCTCTGGTGGTTCAGGCTCAGACTCATCACAGAGCAAGATATGAGGATTCTCTTCAATATAGACTGTACTAAACAAGTAGTGTTTCATCAAAATGAACTTTCTATAAATAAGTCCTTAAAGCAAATTCAGATACAAAAAAATGTATTGGACTATCTCAATTTTTTTTGCTCGGGCTATCTCGTTTAATTGCTATTTCTGGTGAAATCTGCTAAATAAATGTGAGTGGATGATAAAAACAAGACCGAAACATCGACGCTTTGGCAGGTAATTCTGGTCATTTTTCATCAGAGCACAGGTTGCAAAGTTCTTAACACAAAGCAGCAAATTAAAATCAACATACTATAAAATAATAACAAATGTTGAGTAAACTGATTTCACCAATTCACGTAAGATTGGAGAAATGGAGAGAAAAGTCAAATAAAGGCAAGAAATTCTCTATTAAAATGTTTAGGTGGATATTTGTCAGAATGCCAGATTTCCTCAAACAGATCCATCTTAGTTTGGGGCTCTCTGCTGGAACTGCTACCCCCGCGATCCGACCACGGATAAGCGGGAGAAGATGGATGGATGGAGATCCATCTTAGTATGCAGCATAATACATTTAGCAATAATGGAAAGCCTTAATGTATGAGATCTTAAAATTAAGTCTTAAAACTTGCTGCTAGTGTGGATGCTAAAAAGGTGATATTTATAACGTCATGTTCTGGTTTAATGTCTGGAAACTGAAATAATTCAAATTCAAACAGTGGCTATTTTACTCCCGAACTTATACTTAATTAGGTGTTTATCCCCCTAACTTTCGTTATTTGCATGTTCCCTTAATTCACCAAAAATAGCATTAAATTATACCATTTGCATATTTATGTTAATTAATCTTAATCTCTGCTTCAGACGCACATACATTCACCAAACCTCTACAAAAAAAGTCACACAACCGGATTTATTGAAGATTTTATTCCAAAAACATTGCGTTACTCTCATATGTCAACACAATTAAACAAGAGTTTTGAACCCAGATTTAATACAATGTAAAGAGATGCAAATCAACACACATTTAATTAGATAATCCCTCATTTGCATATTCAAACATGACATTTCAGAAAACTTGTAATACAAAAACTTTTTCTCCTTATGTAGGTAATCAACTGGGAAAGTTTCATGTTGATATCTGTTAGTTACATTTTTACCCTAGGTTACCTCGTAGCTAAATCTGACACTTCGAACTTTAATAGAGTGGCGAAGTCACGCCCATCTACTTCCGGTCCATGGGACCTTATCTCGGAAAAATTATATATTGAAGTCAATGAAGAGAGAGAACCTATATTTCGATCCCGTTTGAATTGTGCCATGAATTACACATATGATGTTTGTCAATCTTAAAAAATAATTTCCATGGCAAAAACTTGTTTGTCGTAAAACTGTTGAAACATAAGACTATGAAAAATACGCAACTAGAAAGACTACAAATCCCAGAGTTGCGTAAGTGATGTCATAACTGTTTTCCTCCACTAAGAGATAGCTAAGATCAGCTAAGATAAGATAACTTTAACAAGATGCCTGTGTGCTTAGTACCAGGTTGTTATCATACCAGCAATGGGTCTTGCTCGTTCTTTCGCTTCCCGTCTGATGAAAGGACCAGGAGTGGCTGGATCAAGTTAGCTACCTAGCTAGCACGTTAGTTAGCATTACAGCCTTGTCATTTTTATTAGCCTTAATATGAAGTAACATTAAGTAACCCAACATGTTAAACAGTAAGAGTAGTAGTCATATTTCGTGAACCCTTTGAAGAGTACTGTCACACCGGTGTGATCATTCTATAATACACAATTTAAAGCCGGGGGATAAATGCTAACGCTAACGCTAGCATCAGCGATCGCCGATCTTTTCTACTTCATGCTATCTGCACAAATGGTTGACATTAAACATTAAAAAGACCAGGCCGTTCAGAGAGAATCAAAGGAAGGCAGGCAGGCAGCTTTGCATGACATTCTTCTGGACGTGTTTCATGGTGATAGTGAGGGTAGTCAATCCTTTTGTTGACAAGACAGTAGTGACGGCCATCTTGGTGACGTGTGTTGTTCTGCGAGACCAGAGATGTAGTTCATTGAGCGTTTCACACAAACAAATGTGTAACTTCACAGTTTTACGACACTTTTTTTTTTTTTTACTTGCGAAATTATCTTTTAAATTGACAAACATCATATGTGCAATTCGTGGCATAATTCAAACGGGATCGATAGATAATCTTTCTCTCCATTGACTTCAATACATAATTTTTCCGAAATAAGGTCCCATGGAGGTCCACCGGAAGAGGAGGGACTTCGCCTCTCTATACGCTATTTGCACGAGGGTCTCTGACGTACTTCCGGTCACAACGTAATACTGCTCTGAAGAGTGAAGACTGTCCTTTAAACTGACCGTGATTTAGTTTAAAAGCTTATTTTAACACAAGCGACGGAACATTTTCCAAGACAGGAGAAAAAGTACTCTAGACGTTAGCTCGATCCGGAAATAGTTGTTTTCTGTTCTTCATAGTTGTGTACAGAGATGGGGTCGTTACTAAAAAAAAGTAATATATTACATATTACTTTAAAAAAAAGTAATATATTACACTACTTCGTTACTCTCTACATAAAGTAATTCGTTACTTTACTCGTTACTTTACTCGTTACTTTAGTCGCAAGGCCGGCCCGCCCCTCCCTACAGGCAGATCACGCAGACTGCTAAAGTTTTAAATGTTCTCTTTAGTTCAGTTTCCATTGTCGCATTAGACTGATCCAGATAGCTCCTGAATGTTTTCATATCTGACCATGGCTGTCCTCTGTCTCCTGCTGTCTGACCGTGGCTGTCCTCTGTCTCCTGCTATCTGACCGTGGCTGTCCTCTGTCTCCTGCTATCTGTATATTCTGTGCAGTCTATCTCTGCTCACGCTGTTGCGTCAGCGTGTTCTCCTGCGTGTTGGCCATGTGTTGCACTGGAGCCAGACTGGAACCAGACACCGCAAAGACTTCAACCGAGCACGTACGAACTGCGCATGCGTGAGTGGCAATAACTCCCCTTACCAGCAGGCGGCGGTAGTGTGTATTCGTCATTCAAAACAGGCAACAACCGGAAAACAGAGAAGAAGAACAGACTACGTGTGTGATATAAATAAACAGCAGCTATGTGCGTTAGCTTCACCTAGCATGTGTTCTTTGCAGGTGTTTGTTGAGGTTTGATTATGACTGATTTTAGAAAGTAACGAAGTAACGCGTGTCGGGGCAATGTTAGTAACTGTAGTGTGATTACTGGATTATAAAAGTAACGCGTTACACTACTCCGTTACCGACAAACTACCGCGTTACACACAACTCTGGTTGTGTATACACGATGCAGTATATCATCAGTATATTTAGTCGTCAGGCAAATCCGATGAACGTCTGAAATGTTCATTTTCAAGAGGTTTTCAAGCGGATATAAAAGGTTATCATGTTTTAACCGGAAACAGACGAGCAGTATTACACAGAATGCGAAAGTGACTGTGCACGTAGCAGATTAATTGGCTACCAAGCTAAACATATTAGCACAAATGAACATGTATAACAATGAAAACGCTCTAAGCTCCATTTGTAATGTACATAATCTCCCATAAAGAAAAGGAGCATTTTTTTTGTTCTGCTATTGAAGTGTTTGCATGGTCAGTTACACGGTAACGTCCCCATTAATGAACTCTGGAGACCCATTGTCTAGCTAAGCAAAAAATAGTGAATGTCCTCTTCCAATATCAGAGTACACATGATAACAAAGGTATGCCAACTGTAGCTGTGAACATGACAGGATGTGAGATGACCTAGAAGAGCATCAGGACTGTTTGAGGCAGATGATAGCTATGTGGTTAACATGATGATTCAGCCTCTATGGAGAGAGACATCAAGCATGCTCATTTCTGACGTGGAGCTAATCTGAAGTAAACATTGAATACTGCTTTCTATTCCTCCATCTTGTGACTGTGTGACTCCCTCTCTTGGATATCAGCATGTGAAGGACACTGCTCAGGAACTAGTTGATGCTCTGTATGTGATGACTGCTTCCTTTATGGAGAGGATCCCAGATACATGGATCCTGAGGTTGAAGCTCAAGCCGGTGACGAGTGATTATTAACATTTTAAGTATTAAGAAAAAGTCAGAATTTTGAGATTTTGAGAAAAAGTCCGAATTTTGAAATTTTTAAAAAAATACATGATTTTGAGAAAAGGTCAGAATTTCGAGAAAAGGTCAGAATGTTGAGATTTTCAGAAAAAAGCCAACATTTTCAGAAAAAACTCAGTATTTTGAACGTGACAGGATGTATGATTACCTAGAAGAACCGGCATTCCTCCATCTTGTGACTGTGTGACTCCCTCTCTTGGATATCAGCATGTGAAGGACACTGCTCAGGAACTAGTTGATGCTCTGTATGTGATGACTCCTTCCCCTCTGGAGAGGATCCCAGATACATGGATCCTGAGATTGAAGCTCAAGCCGGTGACGAGTGACATTTTTCTAACACAAACCCATTGAACCCCCTTCATTCATGTGCTGCCCATTATGGAGGCATGCAGTCCCACAGCTCGTGGCAGATACACTGGCACAGTCCGTAGACCATGATTATGAGCAGGCTGGCGGGAACCAGGCTCACCAGCAGGACTCCGACCGTGGTCTTCTGCATGATGAGCAGGTAGACCCCCATGGGCAGCGAGCTGAAGTACAGCAACCCCAAAACCCACACCAGCGCTCGGGCGGAGGTTTGACAAAGCAGGGCGGCACAATTCCACATCGTCCACCTCTGAGTGATGGACGCCATGGAGTCCACGCTGGAGGAGCGGTAGTCCGATCCGTGATGGTGGACTTCTCCTCGGTTGGATGTGGGTATTGGCGGCGGCGGCTCCATGATGGTGATCACCACAAAGTTAGAGGACCCTCGTATGGAGGAGTAAGTGGTGGAGGAGGAAGAGGAAGAAGACGAGGACAAAGAGGAGGAGGAGAAAGGGGATGTCATGGGTAGATTACTTCCCATCAGAGAGTTGAGGCGCCGGGGGTTGAGGAGCAGTTCTGTCGTCGCCTCCTGGTGGAAGTGGAGGTTCCTCTGATTCCTGCTTCGGTGGGACAGCGCCACCAACAGGTTGCAATCATCTGGCAGGCTGCTCACTTCCTGCCCAGGTAGTCTGGTGACGTATCGGCAGAACGGACACACCACGACGTTCGGAGGCGACTCACCAAGGTCAAGGATCTTGGTGAGACATTTGGCGCAAAGACGGTGGCAGCAATCGAGCACTTTCGGACGGCGGCTGTTCAGATTGTAGGCGCAGTAGCAGATCTTACACTCAAGCTCCTCTGTGCTCAGTATGTCCAAGTACCCAACGCCTCCTCCTCCTCCTCCTCTTCCTCCTCTATCATCCGGGCTTTGCAGCTCAATCATCATCCTTTCCTCCGAGATCTATCCGTCCTCAACATCAACAGAAAGACCCAACAGGAAGCTCCGGTCCAGGATCAGCACCGAGCGACACAGAGAGTTTCCCATAGATGGAGACGGTGGCAACGGTCCACTCCAATGAAGGTCCGGGGTTCATTGTGGCCGTCCAACAGGCTCCTGAAATGTGTGTGTGTGTTAATGTGTGTGTGTGTGTGTGTGTGTGTGTGTGTGTGTGTGTGTGTGTGTGTGTGTGTGTGTGTGTGTGTGTGTATGTGTGTGTGTGTGTGTGTGTGTGTGTGTGTGTGTGTGTGTGTGTGTGTGTGTGTGTGTGTGTGTGTGTGTGTGTGTGTGTGTGTGTGTGTGTGTGTGTGTGTGTGTGTGTGGGAGAGATATTCGGGAGTTGGTGAGGGAAGTCCCTCGTGAGTTCTGGCCTCTGAGCAGTTTGGGTAACGGTGCTTCGTTTGGGGCAACAAAAAAAAAACCTTTCATGGGCCGCGTGAAAGAAAAATAAAAAGAGAGAGAGAGAGAGTGTGAGAGAGTGAGAGAGAGAGATAACTGTTAACACAGCATTAGAAGAGATAGAAAGCCAAGGGACAACAAAGCAAAGCCTGTACAAACCAGAGCTGGAATTTTCGAGCCTGATCTTTTGTTGCTCAGTGAAATTCAGTCCAATTAGTGGCTCACACACACACACACACACACACACACACACACACACACACACACACACACACACACACACACACACACACACACACACACACACACACACACACACACACACACACACACACACACACACACACACACACACACACACACACACACACACACACACACACACACACACACACACACACACACATAGATGTAACGGTATGTTCAACAAAACAAGAATGAGTGCATGATAATGTTTAAGTGTGTGTGTGTGTGTGTGTGTGTGTGTGTGTGTGTGTGTGTGTGTGTGTGTGTGTGTGTGTGTGTGTGTGTGTGTGTGTGTGTGTGTGTGTGTGTGTGTGTGCACAATTTGGCACTTAGCTCAGATCTTGATAAAAAACAAAAACAGTTCCTTGTTTTTGCCGTAACTTCCCAAGACCGGTTCCTTGTACTCTTCTTCTTGGAGTCTTTCTACACCGCCTCTGCAACAGGCTTCATATCTAGCTTTCATCCTATCTGGAATGAAGTCCATCTTCAAAGAGTTCATTACGAGCCAAACATCGTCTGGTTCCCATTTCTGCAGACGTGTTTTTGTTCATTGTGCGACCATTGCGTTTGGCAAACTAAAAAAGCAAAAAACTGCACTTAAGAGTCAAGCCTGTAGCTGAATCGTATGCACTGACAGTGGTTTGGCTAATTTGAAGCGAATATATCTGCATTGTTGTTCTGAGTTTGTATCTTCATAGTTTATTGCACTTTGGTTGGAGTCGCTTTGGAAACAAGCCAAGTGTCATGTAATGTAAAAATGGCAAAAGGCAAAGTCCAGGATCGTGACCAGAAATCTGCGTACTGAAGTATTTGGCTTAATAATTGCAATATCTGACCAGTCAAAACGTTACCTCGGCCTTCTCCAACTACTCCTGCCTGACAACACACTCGAGTTTGAGAAATCAAGAACTAACTGAAATGTTTGGCTCCAACCAGAAAATTATTCAAGGCAATGCAACTTTATTTACACAGCACATTTCAACACAATGCAAACACATTAAGATTGCCGTTATATACATTTAAAAACAGTCAAAAAAATACCATCAAAACAACCATAGAGTAAGACATGCATTACATACAAGAATACAACTGGTAGATAATAGTTATTTGATTTAATAAAATGCAGCAGCAAACAGACAAGTCTTCAGTCTTGATCTTAAAGAAGTGAGGGATGCAGGTTTGTTGTTGCTTCTCCAGATAACAGAGGATTCATATCAGTTCTCTCAGAGTTCATGATAATGGTATAAAGCTCCAGATAGTACAAAAGAAAAGAAACAAGTTAGCTAGTTCTTGGTCAGGAAATATCACTGAAATAATACATCAATAATACACTTTAACCAACAAAAACCAACATCTTAACTCATGGTTGGTAATGGCACAAAACAAATTACGTCACATTCCATTAAACACACACAAAGACACACAAAGACACACACGCACGCGCGCACACACACGCGCGCGCACACACACACACACACACACACACACACACACACACACACACACACACACACACACACACACACACACACACACACACACACACACAGTCAATAATCAGCTGAAGGCTTCAAGTCAGAAAGAATTGGACACAACAAGAGAGGATATGTGGCTAATCTGAATTTCAAAATAAAACACATCATATAAAATGGAAAACTACCATTACAGTCTCTGAAATGCAATTTACTACAATTATTATTCTAATGTAGGTGTTTACTTTGTCTATGGTCATTTGAGAGAAAACCAACAACTAACTTGTGTCAAAGATAGATTTTTTAATTGTTTTTTGGAAGGTATTGTGTTTTTATCCCGTCTTATCCTATCAATTATATTGTATCTAATTATCCTTTTGAGGGGTGTGGGTTTGTCAAGGAGCCTTTATTGTCATTTTAAAACATGTTTTAGTGAAATACTTTACAGTGTTCAGACGTGATTACAACTAGCTGCACCTCTACAGCTTTGATAACACTCAATAATCAATAATTATAAAACATATCAGATATATTATTCTGAAATGGACCAATCTGCACCTTGACTACTTTTACTGTCGGTACTTTAACTATGTTTTCAAGATAATACTTTTCTACTTTTACTTGAGTAACATTTCGAATGCAGTACTTTAACAGAGTATTCCACTCTGATACTTCTACTTTTACTCAAGTACAATATCTGAGTACTTCTACTTTACTCAAGTACAAGATCTGAGTACTTCTACTTTTACTCAAGTACAATATCTGAGTACTTCTACTTTACTCAAGTACATTATCTGAGTACTTCTACTTTTACTCAAGTCCAAGATCTGAGGACTTCTCCTTTTACTCAAGTACAAGATCTGAGTACTTCTACTTTTACTCAAGTACAATATCTGAGTACTTCTACTTTACTCAAGTACAATATCTGAGTACTTCTACTTTTACTCAAGTACAATATCTGAGTACTTCTACTTTACTCAAGTACAAGATCTGAGTACTTCTACTTTTACTCAAGTACAATATCTGAGTACTTCTACTTTACTCAAGTACAAGATCTGAGTACTTCTACTTTTACTCAAGTACAAGATCTGAGTACTTCTACTTTTACTCAAGTACTTCTCCCACCTCTGCCGCTTCCCAACACTAATAAACAACAGTACATTTTAATTGTTGTTTCAATTGTGTGCCTTTTATTTTGAAAATCCAGCACCAGAACTGCTATGATACCCCCTGCTGTGAGCTTGACACCGGTTCTCTGCTGGAGGAGCGGCAGAGAGCGAGGGGCCCCGGGGAGTCTTCCGATGCTGGGGAACCGGGAACCAGGAACAGCGGGCTGCGGGGAGGCATCTGCCCGGCCGGTGGTGCCTATGATCCGGGGAGAGCGAGGCGAGGAGCCTCTGTCCGGCCGCGGAGGAAGTCGTCTCTCCGGCCTGGTGAACTGGAGGCAGAGACCGTGCAGGACCTCAGCTCTGCTCGCTGCAGCCAACGCGGTGATCTGGTAGGAACCATGACGCAGGGATATTCCTCACAACACTAGGACTGCAGGGGAAATTATAATTTGATTTGATTTGGATTTATTTCTAACGTGTAAAACAATAATAATACAAAAATTAATAATAACAATGACATGAGAATTATGATACAGAATCAGAATATATTATTAGTCTCACAGAGGGGACATTTACATTGTTACAGCAGAAAAGAGCCAAAGACAGCTTAATGTTACCTAAGAAGCAAGCATACAAAATTATTAAAGATGAGAAAAATATATAAAAAAGTTACACAATATACAAAAAACACATCCTGTAACAGTCCTGAGGAATTAGCAGCCACGTATATATACACAGTTATTAACGGCATATATACAAATATAATATTGTACATATTGCACATAAAAATAATAAATAATAATAATTAAATGAGAATTATGATACTGTACAAACTCAAGCAGTATAAAATTGATAAACAACAATATTATTGACTTACAAATGATATATAAACAAATGATCTACCTAATTACACATCCGAAAATAACCCCAAACCTCAGGAAAATATCATAATATTAAAAATCAGAAACAGTTTTATTGCACATGCACGGAATTGGCTTTGGTGTATAATGGTGCATACATGAACACAGTAAGAAATGAGGTGGTAATAAAAGAACAACTATTATACCATTTAAAAAAGAAATGGTTAAAATAAAGAAATAAGAATATGAGAAATCACCCTGATAAATATGTCCAGAATTTCTGAATTTAAAGTGGAGGTAGAATAGGACACACATGTGCAACATATATGAGAAATGTACATGGTTTTCAGTGGTTTGTATTTAACGTTAATGCAAAGTGTTTATTATTTTAAATGAAGTCTACAGATCTTGTTTTTTCCTCCCATAATAATGTTTTCAATGGTTACAATGGGTTTCCTTTTTCAGTTCCTTTAATATCGACCAAAATAAATGTTATTCTTTCTTTATGGTGCCACTTAATTGGGCCTATAACTTTAAACATATCAGATGTTTCTTAATATTTGACACGATGTATCCTGTTAGTTCCTAATTATTAAGTAATTACATTTCTTGTCATTACGTATATTTTAAAAATGATATCCCAATGGAGTCTATAGCCTGTGGGGGAAACGTCTGAAGCAATGGGAGTCAGGACTCAGAGAGACGAGGAGAGCTGGAGCTTTGATGGCAAACACTGGTGGTTTATTTGGAGCTTCGGCCGGAGAATTCACAAGACAGGTCAAGAGCCACAAGTTGTCAACGGTTGAGATGCCCAACCAATTCTGAAGAACTCTACCCCAGACCCGTGTGTGTAGCTAGTTCAGAGAGAATCATCCACACGCTGCACAACAAGATAGAACCATAACACCTCTATCAGCTGACGCCAGCAGGCAGGAGCAGAGACACAACACTGAGAGCCCAGCAGCCAAGGCTACAGGTGCCTGTGCTCAGTCAGGACAGTTTGAACTGATAAGCTGGGTTATGGGCCTTAGAAGATATTTCCCCACATAGCCTCTATATTTAGTTTACATTTCTGCGGTGAGACAAAATGAAATATTGGTGGGAAAATGCCAAAATCGTGGACACTGGAATCAGCCGATTATGGTATAAAATATGGTACAGTTGTGTTAAACATTGTATATATTCCATCACCAGTAATGGTAATGGTATTCAACAGCGAAGGTCCATTAGTACAGCAACTAGAATCCAACAGCAAAGATGAAAAACTTCAACATTTTAAAGCAAAACATGATTACCCTTCTGCATAAACCCTTAAACACCAGCCATGCACTGATGCAACTGTTTTGTGATGTTGGTGAAACTTGTATTTCCTTTAGGTTTGTGGCCTTCACCTCTCTCCGAGGATTCAGCCTCCTCTTCCTCCTGCTGGCCCTGCTGGTCGTCACGGTGACCGTCAGAGACATCGCTCGGTCCAGATCCACAGGTAACAACAACACACCACCAGGGTGCAAATATCTCTCAGAAAACACAAATCAATTCCACACCTGATTTATATCCTGGGTAAACATATCTATTTATATCAGAAAACACAAAGGGAGGACGCAAGTACATACATTCCAAATACATGAATGTTCCACCCTATGGGCTATTTTTGTATAAATCCTAATATTGGTTTGTACTTAAAAGTGGTTTATACTCCTCAATTGTTAAAAGCAGCTTCTCTTTCTTGCCATGTATATAAAATGATTTGCAGTTTAAGGCTGTTGGTCAGAGAAAGAAGACTTTATGACATGAATGAAATACAGATTTAAGACTAAACAATTAATAAGTGACTTTAGCTGCAAAATGAATCAAGAAACATTCAAAACTAGTTTCCTTTTTTTAATTTTTAATTTCTCTTTAATTTATTTTACGTGGATTTTCTCAATTGAGATTCAGAAAGTCTCTTACAATGAATTAGCAGTATTTAGTTGCACTCTTTATTAGGGGCGGGAATCACCAGGCTCCCCACGATACGATAGTATTGCGATTCTACGATATGCTAAGTATTGCGATACGGTATATTGCGATATTGCAAATCACGTGGGTAATATCCATGTCCGTCGTCCCTTCCTGGTTAAAACATGTATTTGCAATATGAATAGATAAGATAAGGAGACATTTGTCTTGGGCATCGAGATAACACACATAAAACATTCAGGTCAATCAGTCATAGACCCAGAACAGAGGTCACATATCACATGGCAAAGAAACAACCAAGAAACATACAGGTACAGAACTTTCCCTATAACCCAATGTGTGTTCTTTGAACCTGAAAAGCAGATGGCATTGTTTTTCTTACTTTCATTGCAATTGTATTCATGTCTTAACGTGACTTCCTGTTTTATACACGGCCATCTTTCGGAGGGATATGCTACCGTTTATATGAAAAATAAATAAAAGGGTTTATATAATCAAATATCGATACTTGGCGTCTGTGTATCGATTACTTCCCCCACCCCTACTCTTTATGCTGCTTCCATGCTTATTAAATAGACGTGTTTCAGGTGACTCCGTAGCCAACACGGTAAGGGTGCATCACGATGCACTTTAACCGAAGACATTGGAGGACAACATCTTGGAGGAAGCAGCTACTACACATGTTTAATAAGTCCTATTAACAGTGTTTTATTAGATACTTACACATCTTTGTCACAGACTGAAAACCCATCTGTGTTGACTGCATGCCAACTTAAAATAAGTTTGGCTTATTTGAAAGCTAATGTACTTGTTAGACACTGAAATGTAATGTTATGTAAAGCCCAAATCAGAGACGAGTGCTAACTGAATAACAACGGCAGCAGTTTCTTTACGATGCTTGATGTTGGTCCTGATGATTTCCCCCTGACTCGTTAGCCTGATGAGAGAGGACGAGTCTGACTCCTCGGCCTGAACGTGAACTATTGCACTTCTACCTAGACGCGTGTATTCCTCATATCATTGATGTCTCTATAAACACATTAGGTTTCTATTATCCAAAGAAACATAACAACAGATCTTCATTTTTCACATCTTAGCTCTGTGGCTCTGACTCTCGTGCACTTAATATGTGTTTATTGTAAATGGACACCAATGAAAGAGACCGTGCACTTTAAAGGGATAGATTGGATGTTTTGAAGTGAGGTACTTCGTCAGTGTTTGTAATCTGCAGCGTCTATGCACCTACATCTCACATGTTGTCCTTTAGGCGCATGAGTTACTTCTCCATAAAACCATCTGGCTGTGATGGAAAGTGCAAAATGTCCGATAGCAATATAAATAGAAAACCCAGCTTGCTCACTCGACAACAAAAACGTTGCAAATTAAACCAGTAGAGGTCAGCGATTTAAAAGCAAAATAGTTTGAATTAGCTCGACAGCCACAACGAGTGTTTCAGAGCACGGTATTTGTCAAGAATTCTAACCTTCAGAAAGAAATATTCCATGTTGTTAGAACTGCCTTTTCTATAAAGGCAACCAATATCGGTTTGAACAGTATCCTATTTTTGTATCAGTCATTTTCCAGTGAGGTGATGAATAATGGATCTCTTCTCTCCCACAGGAGCTCACTTATGGCGCAGCATGACGACAAGGTAGGTGTGTGTGTGTGTGTGTGTGTGTGTGTGTGTTTTGGGCGTGGCAAAGCTTGAGGTGTGTCATGGGTTTTTGATTTTAACGGTTAGAACAATCTTATACAAAGGAAAAATAATGGCAAAATAAATAGAATGTCCAGAATGTGGCTGTTTTTTAAAATGGATTTTAAAAAAAACTATTCTGCTTTTTATTTTCCCTCACCTGTAGTGTGTTCTATAGATTTGGGACACCTGAACATCAGCAGGAGAGGACTCTTTAAAGTAGAGACACTACACACTGATATACACCTGAACATCAGCAGGAGAGGACTCTTTAAAGTAGAGACACTACACACTGATATACACCTGAACATCAGCAGGAGAGGACTCTTTAAAGTAGAGGCACTACATACTGATATACACCTGAACATCAGCAGGAGAGGACTCTTTAAAGTAGAGACACTACACACTGATATACACCTGAACATCAGCAGGAGAGGACTCTTTAAAGTAGAGACACTACACACTGATATACACCTGAACATCAGCAGGAGAGGACTCTTTGAAGTAGAGACACTACATACTGATATACACCTGAACATCAGCAGGAGAGGACTCTTTAAAGTAGAGGCACTACATACTGATATACACCTGAACATCAGCAGGAGAGGACTCTTTAAAGTAGAGACACTACATACTGATATACACCTGAACATGAGCAGGAGAGGACTCTTTGAAGTAGAGACACTACATACTGATATACACCTGAACATCAGCAGGAGAGGACTCTTTAAAGTAGAGACACTACATACTGATATACACCTGAACATCAGCAGGAGAGGACTCTTTAAAGTAGAGACACTACATGCTGATATACACCTGAACATCAGCAGGAGGGACTCTTTAAAGTAGAGACACTACATACTGATATACACCTGAACATCAGCAGGAGAGGACTCTTTAAAGTAGAGACACTACATACTGATATACACCAGAACATCAGCAGGAGAGGACTCTTTAAAGTAGAGACACTACATACTGATATACACCTGAACATCAGCAGGAGAGGACTCTTTAAAGTAGAGACACTACATACTGATATACACCTGAGCATCAGCAGGAGAGGACTCTTTAAAGTAGAGACACTACATACTGATATACACCTGAACATCAGCAGGAGAGGACTCTTTAAAGTAGAGACACTACATACTGATATACACCTAAACGTCAGCAGGAGAGGACTCTTTAAAGTAGAGACACTACATACTGATATACACCAGAACATCAGCAGGAGAGGACTCTTTAAAGTAGAGACACTACATACTGATATACACCTGAACATCAGCAGGAGAGGACTCTTTAAAGTAGAGACACTACATACTGATATACACCTGAACATCAGCAGGAGAGGACTCTTTAAAGTAGAGACACCACATACTGATGTACACCTGAACATCAGCAGGAGAGGACTCTTTAAAGTAGAGACACTACATACTGATATATACCTGAACATCAGCAGGAGAGGACTCTTTAAAGTAGAGACACTACATACTGATATACACCTGAACATCAGCAGGAGAGGACTCTTTAAAGTAGAGACACTACATACTGATATACACCTGAACATCAGCAGGAGAAGACTCTTTAAAGTAGAGACACTACATATACACCTGAACATCAGCAGGAGAGGACTCTTTAAAGTAGAGACACTACATACTGATATACACCTGAACATGAGCAGGAGAGGACTCTTTGAAGTAGAGACACTACATACTGATATACACCTGAACATCAGCAGGAGAGGACTCTTTAAAGTAGAGACACTACATACTGATATACACCTGAACATCAGCAGGAGAGGACTCTTTAAAGTAGAGACACTACATACTGATATACACCTGAACATTAGCAGGAGGGACTCTTTAAAGTAGAGACACTACATACTGATATACACCTGAACATCAGCAGGAGAGGACTCTTTAAAGTAGAGACACGACACACTGATATACACCTGAACATCAGCAGGAGAGGACTCTTTAAAGTAGAGACACTACATACTGATATACACCTGAACATCAGCAGGAGAGGACTCTTTAAAGTAGAGACACTACATACTGATATACACCTGAACATGAGCAGGAGAGGACTCTTTGAAGTAGAGACACTACATACTGATATACACCTGAACATCAGCAGGAGAGGACTCTTTAAAGTAGAGACACTACATACTGATATACACCTGAACGTCAGCAGGAGAGGACTCTTTAAAGTAGAGACACTACATACTGATATACACCAGAACATCAGCAGGAGAGGACTCTTTAAAGTAGAGACACTACATACTGATATACACCTGAACATCAGCAGGAGAGGACTCTTTAAAGTAGAGATGCTACATACTGATATACACCTGAACATCAGCAGGAGAGGACTCTTTAAAGTAGAGACACTACATACTGATATACACCTGAACATCAGCAGGAGAGGACTCTTTAAAGTAGAGACACTACATACTGATATACACCTGAACATCAGCAGGAGAAGACTCTTTAAAGTAGAGACACTACATATACACCTGAACATCAGCAGGAGAGGACTCTTTAAAGTAGAGACACTACGTACTGATATACACCTGAACATGAGCAGGAGAGGACTCTTTGAAGTAGAGACACTACATACTGATATACACCTGAACATCAGCAGGAGAGGACTCTTTAAAGTAGAGACACTACATACTGATATACACCTGAACATCAGCAGGAGAGGACTCTTTAAAGTAGAGACACTACATACTGATATACACCTGAACATTAGCAGGAGGGACTCTTTGAAGTAGAGACACTACATACTGATATACACCTGAACATCAGCAGGAGAGGACTCTTTAAAGTAGAGACACTACATACTGATATACACCTGAACATGAGCAGGAGAGGACTCTTTGAAGTAGAGACACTACATACTGATATACACCTGAACATCAGCAGGAGAGGACTCTTTAAAGTAGAGACACTACATACTGATATACACCTGAACGTCAGCAGGAGAGGACTCTTTAAAGTAGAGACACTACATACTGATATACACCAGAACATCAGCAGGAGAGGACTCTTTAAAGTAGAGACACTACATACTGATATACACCTGAACATCAGCAGGAGAGGACTCTTTAAAGTAGAGATGCTACATACTGATATACACCTGAACATCAGCAGGAGAGGACTCTTTAAAGTAGAGACACTACATACTGATATACACCTGAACATCAGCAGGAGAGGACTCTTTAAAGTAGAGACACTACATGCTGATATACACCTGAACATCAGCAGGAGGGACTCTTTAAAGTAGAGACACTACATACTGATATACACCTGAACATCAGCAGGAGAGGACTCTTTAAAGTAGAGACACTACATACTGATATACACCTGAGCATCAGCAGGAGAGGACTCTTTAAAGTAGAGACACTACATACTGATATACACCTGAACATCAGCAGGAGAGGACTCTTTAAAGTAGAGACACTACATACTGATATACACCTAAACGTCAGCAGGAGAGGACTCTTTAAAGTAGAGACACTACATACTGATATACACCAGAACATCAGCAGGAGAGGACTCTTTAAAGTAGAGACACTACATACTGATATACACCTGAACATCAGCAGGAGAGGACTCTTTAAAGTAGAGACACTACATACTGATATACACCTGAACATCAGCAGGACAGGACTCTTTAAAGTAGAGACACCACATACTGATGTACACCTGAACATCAGCAGGAGAGGACTCTTTAAAGTAGAGACACTACATACTGATATATACCTGAACATCAGCAGGAGAGGACTCTTTAAAGTAGAGACACTACATACTGATATACACCTGAACATCAGCAGGAGAGGACTCTTTAAAGTAGAGACACTACATACTGATATACACCTGAACATCAGCAGGAGAAGACTCTTTAAAGTAGAGACACTACATATACACCTGAACATCAGCAGGAGAGGACTCTTTAAAGTAGAGACACTACATACTGATATACACCTGAACATGAGCAGGAGAGGACTCTTTGAAGTAGAGACACTACATACTGATATACACCTGAACATCAGCAGGAGAGGACTCTTTAAAGTAGAGACACTACATACTGATATACACCTGAACATCAGCAGGAGAGGACTCTTTAAAGTAGAGACACGACACACTGATATACACCTGAACATCAGCAGGAGAGGACTCTTTAAAGTAGAGACACTACATACTGATATACACCTGAACATCAGCAGGAGAGGACTCTTTAAAGTAGAGACACTACATACTGATATACACCTGAACATGAGCAGGAGAGGACTCTTTGAAGTAGAGACACTACATACTGATATACACCTGAACATCAGCAGGAGAGGACTCTTTAAAGTAGAGACACTACATACTGATATACACCTGAACGTCAGCAGGAGAGGACTCTTTAAAGTAGAGACACTACATACTGATATACACCAGAACATCAGCAGGAGAGGACTCTTTAAAGTAGAGACACTACATACTGATATACACCTGAACATCAGCAGGAGAGGACTCTTTAAAGTAGAGATGCTACATACTGATATACACCTGAACATCAGCAGGAGAGGGCT
The DNA here is from genome assembly GCF_902827115.2 of Pseudochaenichthys georgianus. Classification (NCBI taxonomy): domain Eukaryota; kingdom Metazoa; phylum Chordata; class Actinopteri; order Perciformes; family Channichthyidae; genus Pseudochaenichthys; species Pseudochaenichthys georgianus. The sequence continues at coordinate 42,027,844 of NC_047519.1, forward strand.
CTTTAAAGTAGAGACACTACATACTGATATACACCTGAACATCAGCAGGAGAGGACTCTTTAAAGTAGAGACACTACATACTGATATACACCTGAACATCAGCAGGAGAAGACTCTTTAAAGTAGAGACACTACATATACACCTGAACATCAGCAGGAGAGGACTCTTTAAAGTAGAGACACTACGTACTGATATACACCTGAACATGAGCAGGAGAGGACTCTTTGAAGTAGAGACACTACATACTGATATACACCTGAACATCAGCAGGAGAGGACTCTTTAAAGTAGAGACACTACATACTGATATACACCTGAACATCAGCAGGAGAGGACTCTTTAAAGTAGAGACACTACATACTGATATACACCTGAACATTAGCAGGAGGGACTCTTTGAAGTAGAGACACTACATACTGATATACACCTGAACATCAGCAGGAGAGGACTCTTTAAAGTAGAGACACTACATACTGATATACACCTGAACATGAGCAGGAGAGGACTCTTTGAAGTAGAGACACTACATACTGATATACACCTGAACATCAGCAGGAGAGGACTCTTTAAAGTAGAGACACTACATACTGATATACACCTGAACGTCAGCAGGAGAGGACTCTTTAAAGTAGAGACACTACATACTGATATACACCAGAACATCAGCAGGAGAGGACTCTTTAAAGTAGAGACACTACATACTGATATACACCTGAACATCAGCAGGAGAGGACTCTTTAAAGTAGAGATGCTACATACTGATATACACCTGAACATCAGCAGGAGAGGACTCTTTAAAGTAGAGACACTACATACTGATATACACCAGAACATCAGCAGGAGAGGACTCTTTAAAGTAGAGACACTACATACTGATATACACCTGAACATCAGCAGGAGAGGACTCTTTAAAGTAGAGACACTACATACTGATATACACCTGAACATCAGCAGGAGAGGACTCTTTAAAGTAGAGACACTACATACTGATATACACCTGAACATCAGCTGGAGAGGACTCTTTAAAGTAGAGCCACTACATACTGATATACACCTGAACATCAGCAGGAGAGGACTCTTTAAAGTAGAGACACTACATACTGATATACACCTGAACATCAGCAGGAGAGGACTCTTTAAAGTAGAGACACTACATACTGATATACACCTGAACATTTAAATTTGAAAATGTAGAATATGAGCTTCACCCCTAGACCTGCAGAGGTGTGTCCACCATAACATTACATGTATAATCCTGTGGGAAACACTCCTCTCTTATCTGCACTGTGGAGAAGCTGCAGCTCACGCATGACTCTGATCTCATCCTCTCCGACTGACCATGTGACGGCTCAGTTTCACCTCACAAATCACTGACTCACCTTGTGATAAAGTGTTAGCATGAGACATTTGTCGAGAGGGGGGACACTGTAGGGAAGACATGTTTGGGTTTTATGACTGAAAACGATATGAAAGGCAGACGACCTGTCACACAGCATGTTTCTGTGCAGGATAGAATCTTATTCAGTGATATGCTCTCAGCTCTGTTTGGGACTTTGTTGTTAAGAAATATTTTTGTACTTAGCTTTTTTCAAATATTAGTAAAATAAAACAATGTCTACATGTTGAGAGTGGTGCAGTAAAAAGTCCTAAACCGAGAAAAGGGTTACTGTAGCATCCCAGGAATTATGAGTTCCATCATCTTGAAGTCAAGGTTTTGGTTGAAATAAGGTCTGTGGTAACACAAGCTGAAGAGACGTTTGTTCTAGGACATAAAATACGTCAGTAAATACCCCACTGGTGCATTTAAAACGGAGGTTGCTAACAAGTGTCTAAAGGAGATGACTAAACGTCATCACGCCCAACATAAGCCTCCTTTAGCTTAGCGGTGTTAACGTGAAGTCATGTGACCGTGCTGTAGTTCCTTTATATTAAGGTGACCAGATTTTCTAAATGAAAACCGAGGACATTTTCAGTTTTGCGGTCAATATCTCATCAACATATCCAATTGCCTTCACTGTTAAAGAAAAAAGGGGGACAATTCTGGTTCAATGTAATTCGAACATTTGAACTGTTGGATACAAACAGAAGGACGATAGCCCATATATGAGACTACAAAGGTCTTTTATTTTGAAACTCTACATCAGATTGTCCTGATTCTCTCCGAGTTACTAGATGGGGTGTCCTGCTTTCACCCTGGAGTGAAATAAGTCTTTGATAATTTGACAGTTTTTTAATTTATTCTTGTATAACAACAGAAGGACGATAGCCCATATATGAGATTTCAAAAGTATTTTATTTTGAAATTCTTCATCAGATTGTCCTGATGCTCTCTGAGTGACTAGATGGGGTGTCCTGCTATCACTCTGGAGTGAAATAAGTCTTTGATAATTTGACAGTTTTTTATTTATTCTTGTAAAAACAGAAGGACGATAGCTCATATGAGATTTCAAAAGTATTTTATTTTGAAATTCTTCATCAGATTGAGGTGTCCTGCTATCACCCTGGAGTGAAATAAGTATTTGATTGACTTCGAATGACTCTTTGATTATGGACGGTTTCCATTAAATAATAATCAAAATATAGATGGACAATAGATCTAATTTGAGATTTTAAACAGCATACATTTTAAATTGTGCTTCAGATAGTAATGTTATTTTAGGAGTGGTGTGAGATGGTGTCAACATCAATTGAAATTAGTTACCCAGTGGAAATGTCAGATATGTCTTCATAACTGTATCCTTACATTTGACATTCACTCAGTTATAAAGTGGTAGTTATACGTAGTTTGTTTTAAATGATTATTGATCACATTATATAGTACATCTTTCTTAATTTAAGCTCCAGTATATATGAATATGTTTGGTGTGTTTTTTAGGTATATTTGTTATTGACTGAGTAAACGCTTTTATTTTGAAGGCAGTTTTTACAGGCCTCTACCGTAATGCATATTCGCGCACCGCAATACAACTTGCTTTTGACTGTGTTTTCCAAAGTGGAGGCTGGCTTGACCACAGTCTGTTACCCAGTGTTTCCTGACATGAAACGTTTTATTTCACCTTGCTAGCTATGTGTTTTTAACGTATATTAAAAAAACGGGGACATTTCCGGGGACAGTTTCAACCGGGGACAGGCCAATACAAACAGGGACGTCTGGTCACCCTACTTTATAGCCCAACATTAGCTGCCTTTAGCTTAGCGGTGGTGACGTGAAGTCATGTGACCGTGCTGTAGTTCCTTTATAGCCCAACATTAGCCGCCTTTAGCTTAGCGGTGGTAACGTGAAGTCATGTGACCGTAATGTAGTTCCTTTATAGCCCAACATTAGCCACCTTTAGCTTAGCGGTGGTTACGTGAAGTCATGTGACCGTACTGTAGTTCCTTTATAGCCCAACATTAGCCTCCTTTAGCTTAGCAGTGGTGACGTGAAGTCATGTGACCATGCTGTAGTTCCTTTATAGCCCAACATTAGCCTCCTTTAGCTTAGCGGTGGTTACGTGAAGTCATGTGACCGTGCTGTAGTTCCTTTATAGCCCAACATTAGCTGCCTTTAGCTTAGCGGTGGTTACGTGAAGTCATGTGACCGTGCTGTAGTTCCTTTATAGCCCAACATTAGCCTCCTTTAGCTTAGCGGTGGTGACCTGAAGTCATGTGACCGTGCTGTAGTTCCTTTATAGCCCAACATTAGCCTCCTTTAGCTTAGCGGTGGTTGCGTGAAGTCATGTGACCGTGCTGTAGTTCCTTTATAGTCCAACATTAGCCTCCTTTAGCTTAGCGGTGGTGACGTGAAGTCAAGTGACCGTGCTGTAGTTCCTTTATAGCCCAACATTAGCCTCCTTTAGCTTAGCGGTGGTGACGTGAAGTCATGTGACCGTGCTGTAGTTCCTCTATAGCCTTATGTTAGTTTTTTACGGTATTATTAAAGGTTTTTAATGTTTGTTGATATGTTTGTACATGCCCAGAGACTGCAGATGGAAATTACCCTAACCCAAATCCCTAACCCCTTCTCATTATAACAACATGTAGTCAAATTTAGAAGAAACAATATTAATATATGTCACCAGGTTTATTCTCGTGCCCTTATTTTGAAGGAATGTGTTTATGTTTGTTACTCGAAGCCAGCGCTAAAGGCTCGGTGGGATTGAGAGGAGGTGAGAGGGATTTGTGGGCGCCAGGCTGGATGCAACACATCTGAGTTATGTAACATACATAAAGCCGGGTGAAGCCTGGTCAGGGTCGAGTTTGGGTATAAAAACACGTGCTGGGATTCCATATCGGAATTATAACAATAGAAGTTAAAAAGACTGAATACAATCAGGACAATTGAGCTGAATATCTCTTCCGTGTTGATGAAGTCTTCGGGGAGAAAGAGGGTTACTGAAGTTATTGCTAACTCATTTGTAGGGAAACTCCCAGAAATCCTTTATTGTCCTACAGTGGGGATATTTACAGCAAAGTGGACCGTGCAGATAAAAAGGCAAATACATGAATATGATCATCTTGAATAATTTGCACATCAGATTTCAAACCCAACTCGTCAAATACGTCAGATTTGTTATTGACTTTACGCTTCAAACTATGATACTTCACATTACCTGTTCATCATGTTTGCACCCCAGTTTGCACCTGTTACCTTCATAAAGTTGTTCATACATTTCAATGCACAAATATAACATTTTGGTGAGGATAAGGACAACATTGTGCTTTAGGTTCAAATAAATGTTTGTTATCCATTTAAGTACTTTATGCAACAGTACATTATATATAAAAACTGCAAAATAGAAAGCATGTAAAAGCCTTTATGCAATCAAATGCAACTGCGCTGCTGTAAAGTCTACTTATATGAAGCCTATAATGTGCATTAAAGTTTATCCTGTACCGTATAAACGTATCTTTCATTTATCTGAAGTTCGACTGTTAGCAGTTGGATTCACGACATGCTCCTTCTATTCTAATTTACATATCTAGTTCCACTCTACCCTCTTAGCTTCCTCTCTCTGTGACATTTGGCCAGCAGCAGGGCGTTTTGGATTGTGTTGTTGTCACCTGCTGCTGTCTGTCAGAGAGGATTGTGGGTAGTTGTACATCAGATCAGGCTCAGAGCGAGTCTCATGCAAAGGCTTGTGGGAGATTAGCCGCTGACTCCAAATGTGAGCTGACAGCTGGGCTGTTTGAGCTGTGGATGTAGTCCAAAACATATTGGGACCAACTTATGTATTTGTTTCTTTTTAATGGCTCAACAAAGTGTTTCCTACCAAGAGTTAAAGTTGGTTTCTTATAGTTTCTGACAACTAAACCTTATATATAGAGGTGGCATTTAAATTACTTTACATTATTTAACCCTAACCCTATCTGTAGTGGTTTTGGTATCAGAAAATATTCATTCCTTTTTTCTATTTTGACATATTTTAGTCTTTAGTTAGTAACAATTAATAACTTATTTATCAACTATGTTCACAGATCGCATTCCGCACATACAGACTCATGATATTACATACTTTATACTTTTTACATAAAATAAAACAGAAAAATAAAATAAATTGATATAAATATACAAACACAAATTTATTTTATTTATTATTATCAAGGTTTCGAGTGATTTTTCTACATTTCAGGAAAAAGGATTCCTGAATTATATTAAATAAAATATAACGTTTGTTTCGTCTAGTTTCTGACAACTAAACCTTATATATAGAGGTGGCATTTAAATCACTTTAAAATTCTTTAACCCTATCTGTAATTATTTTAGGATTTACTTTTGCAATTACTTGCAACTCACCAATCGCACTTCGCTCATAGTACAAACTCACAATTGTACACATATACATAAAACAAAACAGAAAAATAATACATTCAATAAAATATAAACACAGATATATTTACGGTTTGAGTGATTTTTCTACATTTCAGGAAAGAGGATCCTGAATTATTTTATAACGAATATTTTTCCTGCATTATTAGAAACAAAGAGCATGCGAGCAAGTTGTGGGATTCTGAATGATTTTCTTACATTTGAGGAAAGTAAGATCTCTAATTATAATATACCTGCATCATGGATGACACACATAAAGCATGACCATCATCTTGTGTGTGTGTGTGTGTGTGTGTGTGTGTGTGTGTGTGTGTGTGTGTGTGTGTGTGTGTGTGTGTGTGTGTGTGTGTGTGTGTGTGTGTGTGTGTGTGTGTGTGTGTGTGTGTGTGTGTGTGTGTGTGTGTGTGTGTGTGTGTGTGTGTGTAAGTTCAGCATGTGGACAAACGTCACATGACCATTAGCTGGATGTTGTTTTTGTTGTTTCTAGGAAACACTTGCTGTGCTGCTTTTTGTTCCCACAACAAACACAAGTGTCTTAAGAGTTGTGAAACCTGAGCGCAGTGTGTGTGTGTGTGTGTGTGTGTGTGTGTGTGTGTGTGTGTGTGTGTGTGTGTGTGTGTGTGTGTGTGTGTGTGTGTGTGTGTGTGTGTGTGTGTGTGTGTGTGTGTGTGTGTGTGTGTGTGTGTGTGTGTGTGTGTGTGACTCAGCTGTTTCTCCACTGTCTGAGCTGTGTCAGAGGTGTGACTTGAGGCGGTCGAGCCAATCAGATCACTTGCCACAGAGGGGGTGTGCTTCAGAGTGAAGCGTCTGATTGGAAAGAGGCCGACTGGTAGAAAACAAAACAACAAACCAGACACGAGAGTTTCATCACAGTCAAATGATCAAGTCATATATAACCAAGAGTCATGGTGTCGTAATATTTGTGTATTTATTACCCATAAATATTTGTGTTGAATAATATACATATATTTGGATCACTTTGAAGTCAGTTTCAAAATTAAGCTAAGCTATACAAGTATCTATTTCTTTGGATCCAAGCTGCATAATAACATTTGAAGGATGCATAGATGATGTACATTAAATATGTCAATCATAGTTTAGTATAAAGACATATCGAAATATCAGCCAACACTTAATTGTGGATCAGTTTATGGTCCAGTTCCCCACAATACAACATGGCAAGATGTTTAAAATGTTCATGATAATCAAGTTTCACTGCCTCACTTTGGGGACCAGTCAGGCACTGGTAGATTCTTCACATAAACAAAAGTGTGTACTACTCCATCATGTAGACCTCAAAAACGATATACTGTATTATATTAAATTATATTACCCTTTCTTTTCCCGTAACCTTTTCCGTTAACCTTTTCACTTGTAAGTTAAGAGTTGAGACCATCGATTGGACTCGGATGTGTGTATGCAAAACTTAAAACGACTTCTACCAATGGAAGTGAAAGTGTTCGTGCTGGGTAGTTGGTTTTGTAAAAAAAAAAAACGATACGCTGATTTACAGACATCTCCCTTTCGAATGTAAGTAAATGGGAAAAGTCTTTTTGGGCCTAATGACATCACAAACTGCCCCTAAAGTTGTTGTACCACCACTCGGCCACTACGCACATTTGCTTCAACGCCCAATGCTCTTTCTGGAGGTTTGGTGTGGTTGGTTTTGTAACCTTTGGACAGTTGTTATGCTAAGCTAAATCAGGCAGTTAATGGCAGTATAGCTTCATTACCCTCATACTGATATTCACTGACATCTTCTCATCCGACTCTCGGCAAGAAAGTTCATTTCCCAGGTGTTCAGGAAACCCCTTCATCAACAGTCACATGACCCCTCTAATGGCGTGTCTGGGTTGATGTCTCGTTGGTGTTGGTGGTGGAGGGTGTTGCTGTTTCTACACCCCTTAACCCCATCCCTCTGTCCTCCTGATGGCTGCCAGTAGGAATGTAGTGTGACCTGGGTATTTTTAGACGATGCCGCTTGAAATACTCCCACCGGGGCTTCATTGAGGATAAACACAAGCTGCTCTCGCGCCGTGTGGCACTTAAAAACAAAGTTGGCTCGACCCTTAATTTTCGCTGGCATTTTTTTGAACTGCAAAGATAAGTTGTAGCTCTCTCCATCGTCTTGAATATCCAGGGTTTGGCTGCTTTTAAAAGAAAATTCAAACCTTCTGAAGGCACCTGCAGCTCTTGAGATGTCTTCTGAAGATTGTGGGGCAGGACTGAGGTATGTCTGGAGTTTGTTGTGATCTAGTGAAGAAAGTAAACAATAGTTTAAAGGGTCTTTTCACCCCAAATAACATTTCAGTTTTTATTTTCTCACTAACCTCTTGCCATGCTGATTTAGTTTTTGAAATATAGGTTTTTAGATGAAAGCCTCACAGATTTCATGGAGATAAATGGAAAAGTGTTTCTGGTTATTAAAGATATATATATGTTTTTCATAATCAATGGCACAGTGAACCTAGTTTCGTTTTACTTAGGATAAAGCTCTGATCATTATTATTTTGTTGTCTTAATTTGGTGATTTTGGTAAACCTTTAAGACCTTTGAATACTTAATACGTGTCCACACTTAGAGAACTGCAGTCTTGTTCTTGTCGGTGTTTGGATTGTGCAATCAGTGTTTATCAATCAATCAATCAATCAATGTTTATTTATAGCCCAATATCACAAATGTTATATTTGTCTCAGTGGTCTTCACAGTGTGTACAGAATATCAGTATGACAATACGACACCCTCTGTCCTTAGACCCTCCGTCCTTAGACCCTCTGTCCTTAGACCCTCTGTCCTTAGACCCTCTGTCCTTAGACCCTCTGTCCTCAGACCCTCTGTCCTCAGACCCTCTGTCCTCAGACCCTCTGTCCTTAGACCCTCTGTCCTTAGACCCTCTGTCCTTAGACCCTCTGTCCTTAGACCCTCTGTCCTCAGACCCTCTGTCCTCAGACCCTCTGCCCTTAGACCCTCACATCGTACAAGGAAAAACTTCCAGAGAAAACCCACAGTTTAAAGGGAAAAATGGGAGAAACCTCAGGGAGAGCAACAGAGGAGGGATCCCTCTCCCAGGACGGACAGACGTGCAATAGATGCCGTGTGTAAATTGAAAAGATAATACATTTGCAACATAGGTAGTCCAAGTTTAACGTACACAGGCTATTTTTTCACCTTTTCTCATGAGGAGGAAAGTTGGCTCACATGTTTGGCACATTCTACTCTTACTTTCAATTTAAATAGGTCAGTAACATGAACAGCAGAGCATGGATCTACTTGGAAAGCGGCACACATCGCTGCGGCATCTCTCCCCTTCCTTCCATAACACCGTCGTCTTATATTACCTGCTCCTGTTGGATTCATGTCATGGCCAGACGGGCCTTTTGCAAACCGTAACCTCAACCTGCTTAGGCCAGCTGTATATGTGGCTGTACATGGAACATAAACAGGTATTAGTTGCATCAGAGTCGGGGTAAACATATTTAGACCTCTTCCTAATCACGAGTGAAGAGCTTGGATGTTTTTGTCGCCATTCCTCACATTGTTTGTCTCGCTCTATTTTTAAAGCACCGTCACCGGGCTTGTTGGAGGCTCAGACACGCTGCTTCCTGTGTTGTTTCAGAGATCAGAGGTTGGGTAAAAAGTGACATCTGCTCATGTGTTGCCGCTGCCCTGCTCTTCCACCTGGGACGCCTCTGACGTGACAAGTTCTCTGCTGAAAGTTGGACATTTATCTGCCCGGAGTGACGTCGTCAGACTATGGTGTCTGACACTTCTTCTTGTCCGCATTGATTGACAGATCAGTGGGTGGTGGTTTGTAAATATCTGGAGCATTGAAACAGTTGTTGGTATACAAAATGTTTATGGAGCTCAGACAGCATGTGACACGAGGGCTAAAACATGTCAGGATTTGCAGCCCATGTGTGTTAGGACGACTGTTATTCTCCTCAAGTTGTGCAAATGCTTCTGGATTAAAATGGCTAAATGTAATTCACTGGGGGCAGAGTCAGTCAGAGACACGGATGGGAATATAAATCCACCCTTCATGGCGTCTTATGGCGCGTTTCCACTGCAGCGGGTAGCTCGCTTTAAGCGTGCCGAGCCGTGCGGGGCCCGTTTTTGGTTGCGTTTCCACTTGGCCTAGTACCGGCTATAAAATCACCATAAAACCGAGGTTCTAGGGCCAGGAACAACTGGGCTGAGTCGGGATGAGCATGCTAAACTAGAGAGAGAATCGCTGGCAAGGGGGCTACGACTACAACAAGATGAACATATGTGACCGTGATTTAATTGTAATACACGTTTCAAAATAATGCCGAAGTAACAACATACTGATACCGGTTAGTAAAAACCATGAGTTAATGCTTTGAGTCTGCAGACAGACGGCAGCGAACAACCTTTAAAATGCGTGCTTTCTGAATGGAGATCGGCTAAGCTAACGTTGTAAATGCTCCGACCGTCCACACTCACAGCAACGGCCTACAGACATAAATAAACCAGCGACTGTATCCTCCATGACACAGGCAGTCTGTGGTTTGTACTTGTTTAACTTGTGTCTAGTTTCTGAACAGATATGAGGAGCTGTGAGCTCTGAGGGCTAACGGCTAACGGCTGTGTTGTTTTTCTGGGGGCTCATTGAAGATGACGTCATGGCTTCGCCTACACTGCGTTACTATAGTAACCGCCCCAGTTCCTAAACTGTAATGGAAGCGCAGCATTAAAGTGAGCCGGGCCTAATAAGGCCTAACCAAACCGAGCGAGGCCTGCAGTGGAAACGCGCCATTACTGAAGTCCAACTGAATTTTGCACTCTGGCAAGTGCAAAACTAGCTCCTATAACACTGTTCTGGTATTCGTCGACAGCCAGATCTGTGACATGGTGAAACTTTACAGTACTTCATCCAGGAAGACTCTTTCCAGGTACAAGTCTTTATTTCGTGGAACGTTGCAATACTGATCCTTTCCATCCCCCACTGCTATTAGTGCTTCTCATTATCACTGTCACATGTTTAACCCATCATGATTCCCCGGAAATCAGCCTCCTTTTGAAGGAGTGTTCCTGGAAAGTGAGAGGGGGGCAACCGGTTGACCTTACATCATCAGGGTTATGTGTCAAGGCTGGGTGTGTGGGCGGGTGTTTATGGGATACTTTATCTTCTCGAGGCCTCTCATGCTTGTTACTCATACAAACATAAAGCCCTTTAAAGACCACATCTTCTAATTAGCACAGGAACCTAACAGCTGTATAAACTGGCGGGAACCTGCTTAGCTGTTGCTGTAACAAGATCTTCATGGAGACAGAAGCTTTCACAGAAGGTGTATGTAATCCATCGTTTGTTGGATTTAAATTTAGTACATTGTTACTTAATCTGATTAAACATGTTGAGGCACTTACCTTGCCCTTGTTAGACCTACAGTTTTGTTAATTTGGTTAGGCTAGAGTGGTTTGAAGCAAAGCAAAATGTCATGTCAACCATTGGTACGTTCAAAAACATAAAGGTGTATATATAGCTCTTGAATGCTAAAAAGAGGATCTTTGCTTGATATATCATACATTTAACTAGCTTACTGCTAAGCCCCAAAGACCCCTTCGGCGGATCTTTTTTTTCTCTTCACGACACTGTGTCAGTGTGGCAGTGTTGGGCAAGTTACTTTAAAAAAGTAACTAGTAATAGTTATAGTAAAAAAGTAACTAGTTACTAAATTATAAAAGTAACAAGTTACTTTACTTTACTTAAAATAATAACAATAAAAATACAAGTTTTTGTGTTGTTTTTTGCTGACTAGTTCTCTGAAGGCAACAGACTCGACCGTTGCGATGGGCAGCATGTCCTCAACAACATACCTGGCAATCAATCTGTTTAGTTGACTCTGGGTGACATGTGGCCATTTTAAAAAAATCGTTTTTTGGCTGTTTAGATGGCGTTGCTCCATCTGGGTCACTGCCGGTGGTTGAGACGGTGGGGTCTTTGGCGACTAGTTTTATAGCCCCATGTACATTAGTTAGGTGCTCCAGGAGATTGGCATTGCTGTTATTCGATGCTTTCTGTCCTGCACACAGTTTACATTTGACCGTAATATTTGTTGCGTCCTTTATCCCCACAAATTGAAAATAGTGGTTACATCTCCAAGTTGTAAATGCGCTGCTGCTCTCGCTGATACTTGCATCTGCCATTGTGTGTGTGTGCTGGTGGTGGGCATTGCCGTGTATGTGTTAGCAAGTGTTTGTGTGTCTGTGTATTTTCCCCATAAGGCAAGACCCGCCCAACTCTGTCTCTGATTGGCTTACCCTGAAATGTTACCCCGCATTAACCAATCATCACTCCTCTCTGGTCACTTTCACTTGTCCATGGTACAGTGAGAGGATATCGCTGTATTCGCCTGTAAGTTACATCCACAGGGAGATTACTTCGGTTCAGTTGGATCATGTAACGCAGTAACGCACCCATTTAAATCACAGTAACTATAACGGCGTTACTGAATGGGAATAGGTAACTAGTAACGTGTTAGTCCCAACACTGGTTTCAGGGCATCTTAATATTTAAGAACCTATTAATGTGTTATACCAGATTAACGGGAATAATCTCAGCTAACTGACGATACAAACAATTTTTACCAAAACAAAACACAAGTCTCATAAGAAGCATCTAAATGACCCCTGAGCGAAAAATGCTAACGCACTTTGGCACAGAACTCAAGATAAAGATACCCTTATTACTTATCGTAGCTGCACATACAAGATATCCTATTAAAGCTGAGGTTCCACAGATTATATAAGCATAGTATCATCACTGAGCGATCCAAACTCGCGACACGGAAAGCAAACACAGACATCACAACACGTACCTTTACGGAGCTTCTAGGGAGATCGTCTCACCGTGGTCAATCTGATCAAAAGTCGTGTTCAATGGCATTAAAACGAGAAAAAACGAGGCTGAATCGGTTGATCCATAGGTTGATAATGTGTCTGTGGCTTTGAAAAAATTATTTATAATCCATAATTCCATTTTAATGTAAAAATCGGAGCGTAAAAGTTAGCTGCTAATGATAGCCACCAGAGTTATCGCAGCTTCCGGTGTTGGCTATGCGTCACTCTCACTCCTTATTTGGTCATGTGTGTGTGTATGTGGGAGTTCCCTTCGATTCCATTGGCTCTGACGGGTAGAAAGAGATGTCAACCATCAAAATTGACCAATGGGTAGGTCAAATCCACCCAAATGACCCCAGAAGTGTTTTTTCTGTGCTAAATCTGTCTAAAAAGGTCAAATTTCACTTGTTTTGCATCAATCTTGATACAGGGTACTTATTATATGTTGTAGTTTGGATTCCTAAAGCTTTTAGTCTACCATCCCATCATTCAAGGCTAGTTTTCACTATAAGTAACAATCATTTAAATGTTTGTACTGTGTTCACTCTGAATTTACTTTAAAATAAAAACATCTATATTGATTCTGACACTTCTACGTCCAACTCACAGATGTAACCTTGCTTTGAGAAAAGAAATTTTTAATGTAACCCTTTTAGAAGGGAAGATATGGTGATTTGTTCTGGGAACGTCATTTTCGAGCCTGAGACCTGAAAAACAGGCTTGGGGCTTAACAGGTGTCTGCAACATGTTTCAACTTCATTACAACATTTCCCAAATGGTGTTGGGAAAATTGCCCCAGGTCCCCCAGACAACAGTTCAAGTCACTTATCCTATAGTACACATACATAAATATTTATATTGGATAACATAGGTTTTTTTTAAACATTGCTATGAATGCAATGTAGGAATGCCCACAAATATTTAATCATAAACTTCATAAGTATTTATGAATTACGTACGGTGTCATTGGGTGTCGTTTAAGGCGCATCCAAATAAAATGTATTATAATCAGAGATGCACACATCCTTTACTCAAGTAAAAGTAAAGAAGTATGGGCTTTGAAATGTACTTAAGTAAAAAGTACCCAGAACTAGCAGCTGTTTTAAAGAGTACCTGACCTCCCTTTATATTAATAGAACAATAATGTCATTGTTAGCTAATGAATGTTTCCATGCTGAACAACGGCAACATGACAACGTTTTTATTGGTCCCTCTTCTTTAGAGAAGACCAGGAAGTGATGGATACACGGATCGTGTTCCAACCAATAGGCACGCAGTGACTCTAAAGAATAATGATCACGCCACCAGACACACATTCAGACTAAAGGAACCAGCTGTTTGGAAAATGTGAGAAGTAGAAAGTACAGGTATTTGAGTTCAACATGTGAGAAGTAGAAAGTACAGGTATTTGTGTTCAAAATGTAAGAAGTAGAAAGTACAAGTATTTGTGTTCAACATGTAAGAAGTAGAAAGTACAGGTATTTGTGTTCAACATGCAAGAAGTAGAAAGTACAGGTATTTGAGTTCAACATGTAAGAAGTAGAAAGTACAGGTATTTGAGTTCAACATGTAAGAAGTAGAAAGTACAGGTATTTGTGTTCAAAATGTAAGAAGTAGAAAGTACAAGTATTTGTGTTCAACATGTAAGAAGTAGAAAGTACAGGTATTTGTGTTCAACATGCAAGAAGTAGAAAGTGCAGGTATTTGTGTTCAACATGTAAGAAGTAGAAAGTACAGGTATTTGGGTTCAACATGTAAGAAGTAGAAAGTACAGGTATTTGAGTTCAACATGTGAGAAGTAGAAAGTACAGGTATTTGTGTTCAACATGCAAGAAGTAGAAAGTACAGGTATTTGTGTTCAACATGCAATAAGTAGAAAGTACAGGTATTTGTGTTCAACATGCAAGAAGTAGAAAGTACAGGTATTTGAGTTCAGAATGTAAGAAGTAGAAAGTACAGGTATTTGAGTTCAAAGTGTAAGAAGTAGAAAGTACAGGTATTTGTGTTCAAAATGTAAGAAGTAGAAAGTACAGGTATTTGAGTTCAGAATGTAAGAAGTAGAACATACAGGTATTTGTGTTCAACATGCAAGAAGTAGAAAGTACAGGTATTTGAGTTCAAAGTGTAAGAAGTAGAAAGTACAGGTATTTGTGTTCAAAATGTAAGAAGTAGAAAGTACAGGTATTTGAGTTCAGAATGTAAGAAGTAGAACATACAGGTATTTGTGTTCAAAATGTAAGAAGTAGAAAGTACAGGTATTTGTGTTCAACATGTAAGAAGTAGAAAGTACAGGTATTTGTGTTCAACATGTAAGAAGTAGAAAGTACAGGTATTTGTGTTCAACATGTAAGAAGTAGAAAGTACAGGTATTTGAGTTCAAAATGTAAGAAGTAAAAGTAAAAAGTCGTAGTAGTAGCGGAGTAAATTACTTTTACCAGAAACATTTACTTATGTACAGTAACAAAGTATTTGTGCTCCACTACTTCCCACCTCTGATTATAATTAATATTTGTTATCAAGGTATGATTTGCCAGCATTTTGCAATTACATAAAACATTTGAATACAGGGCAAACATGTTGTAAACATATAATGCTGTCTCCTTTACTGCTAATATATGGTGATAATACTCAATATTTTCCTGACAAAATGTTCTCTATCTTATCTGAGGGTTCACTACAAGTAACATTAGCATTAATCAAGATTCAACCTACCAAATCATCCCATATGTCTATCTCAGAGCCTTTATATGAACAGTCCTGTGAAAATGTTAGGAATATTAAATCAACTATGAAATGATTAATCAAAACCTATTGGCTAGTTTAAGCTAGTGGAACAAAAGCTAATAAGAAGCAGGACTTTGGCTGCCTCATAGCCTTATCTATTTATCGCACATGACCTACACATGAGCCACATGTGTGCCTTTTTATAGCAGTTTAATGTGATGTGATAGGGCTGTTAATAGTGCTTTAACAGGAGATGCTTTTTGGAAGACCTCGAGGTTCAGGGGAAAGTTTCATACCTCGCTAGGTGGCTCGGCAGTAACAGCATGGAAAGCATGTTCCTTTTCCAATCTGCCACCTGTCTATTTAGTCATCTCGCCAGTTTTATTGTCGGCTTCTTAATTTAGACGATGGCATTTGTATTGGACGGGCTTTTCCCTTGGACTAAACTCTATAAATGACCCTTGACCAATAACATTATAAGCCCGCAAATAAACCTATTCAATCCCTGCATCTGGAAAGTCAAGTGTTGATACTATTTTTAATAGTATATACCGTGTCAGAAATTACATGATGACCATGTACACATATCAACAAGCCAATCCTATGTATCTGTAAAGCAAATGCAAAGGACACAAGTTTATCTGAGTGCTGTTCAAAGTTGTATAAAAAAGAACGTTTTTTTAGAGCAGATGATCTTATGGCGCTTTTCCACTGCAGGGCCTCGCTCGGCTCAGTACGGTATAGTTAGGCCTTGGTAGGACAGGCTCACTTTATGCTGTGTTTCCATTACAGTTTAGTAGCTGGGGCAGTAACTATAGTAACGCAGTGTAGGCGGAGCCGTGACGTCATCTTCAATCCGAACCACAAAACATCAGCCATTAGCTGTTAGCACTCAGAGCTCACAGCTCCTCATATCTGTTCAGAAACTAGACAAAAGTTAAACAAGTACAAACCACAGACTGTCTTTGTCATGGCGAACACAGTCGCTGCTTTATTTATGCCTGATCGTTCCGATCTCCGTTCAGAAAACACGCATTTTAAAAGGTTTTTCGCCTGCCGTCTGTCTGCAGACTTGTCAAAGCATTAATTCATGGTTCTTACACCGGTATCAGTGTGTTGTTATTTTGGCATCATTTTGAAACGTGTATTACAATTAAATCACGGTCAAATAGGTTCATCTTGTTGTAGTTGTAGCTCCCTTGCCAGCGATTCTCTCTGACCAATCAGCAGTCGAGAGTGTTTACGTCACTAGTTTAGCATATTCAGTCCGGTTGTCGGCCCGGCAAGAACCTCGATTTTGGAGCGACAGAAAAAAGGTGAAAAAGTAGCCCTGAGCCGGAACTAGCCCTAGTGGAAAAGCAAAAAAAAGCGGGCCGGGTTTGGCACGGCACGCTTAAACTGTGCGAGGCCCTGCAGTGGAAAAGCACTATTAGAGTCCTGGAAGAGGCGATAGAACATAGGGAGGTGTGTGGCACAGTGGTTAGTGCGTTGGTGTTCGGATAAGGGGAGCACAGGTTCAAACCCCACTGCAGTCAGCATGTCGTTGTGTCC
This sequence comes from Pseudochaenichthys georgianus, assembly GCF_902827115.2. NCBI lineage: Eukaryota > Metazoa > Chordata > Actinopteri > Perciformes > Channichthyidae > Pseudochaenichthys > Pseudochaenichthys georgianus. The sequence goes on from NC_047519.1 coordinate 42,044,788, forward strand.
CTGAGACACATCACCCCAAAGTGCTCCTGTCGGGATTGCCCACAGTATTGAGTATGTAAGTCGCTTTGGATAAAAGCGTCTAACAAGCAACATGTAATGTAACATGATAGGATAGGAGATAGAGATAGGTGGTAGGAAGACAACATTTTCTTCCAAACATTATTATTATAACACTGACCAACTCTGTCAATGCACTTTTTACAAGCGTACAAGTTCTAGAAGTAGTATTGGGTTTAGCAGCAGATACATGGGTGTCATCAGCATAGCAGTAAACCAATTACATTCTTCTTACATTTTCATTTCATTTAAAACCTTTACACCACTACCTATTGATTAATTAGTTAATTAATGCATATGTTTGTAGGCCGACCCAGACGTTAGCATCACAAGGGGTCCTTCAACAAAAAGCAATGAGATTGCCCCCATTGGATTTCGGAATATTGCAGAAAAAAAGCTTTGTGGCCAACAATTGTTTACACAAACACAATTCTAACGTTAGGCTATCAACAAACTACATCACGGTCAAACGGATGTGCATCCTCACCGCTATGCAAATGGGTGACTTGTCAGCGTGATGAGGTTTAATAATTAATTTAGTCGCTTAGTCGTAGAACAAAACAGGAAAATCTCCTCCAGACACTCTCAATGCCCAACTATCCAACTGTCTTCCTCCTGATGCTTTAAGTGGCACTGCCAAGGTGAGTTTTATGAAAGATCACTAACATTGCTTCTGTTGGTGTTATCTTATAGCTGGGAGATAATTGACTCCGGTCAGGACGGCCGGTCTGGGACTGGACCTCAGCTCAGCAACTCCCTCAAACTCTTCCTCCAGGAGACATCTGCTTTCAAACAGCAACACCCCGGCAAGGTAAGGTAGTGTTGCAGACTAAGGCAGAGTCTGAAAGACCCCAGACTAAACTCTATTCTGAGATACCAAAGTAGAGCAGAGAGCCATGTCGTTGTCATACTTTATGAGTTTTGTCAGGCGGTAAGTCTGCAAACGGTAATGGGAAGAGTCAAATGATGTAACACTTTATCACAACAACAAATAATCAGAAAATCGGTTTTAATTTTTTATTTCATCAAATTACTGTTTTGTTATATTCTAAAATTCTTCAAATACTTTTTTATAACAATTGATCACCTGTAAGAGCTTATCAGATAATGAACTCATTGATTATACTAAATTATTTGTGTAAGCTTCTAAACAAACAATATCTTTCATATATAAGGAATCTAAATTCATGGTGTTTCCAAAATGTTTGACCTTTCCTATACGAACTTACTGACGGTAGATACATGTGTTTTGGTGTCATTGTCGTTGTGTTTGCTTCCAATCTCTTCTAGTTTTGCCTGCTGGTTTGCAGTTTGTGCACCTTCGTCGCTGTCGTAGGACGCTACATTCCAGGAATTGTTATTTCTTATATTCTAGGTGAGTACACTTCAGTTTTGCACGTGATTAGACCATTTCTATAATGCTAGAAATGCAAATGAGTTATTTGGCCCCCCTCTGAACTTATTAGTAAGGTATCATCAAAAGCATCAAAAATGGTTTGCAACATCTGCAAATAAATTTACAGTTACTTATTGTTTGTTTTTATTTTCTCTGACAACAATGTCTTCTTTTGCCTTGTTTTTGTACCTTTCCCTGCAGTGTTGGGCATTTTCCTGTGGCCTCTGATTTCATCTCATGAGATTGGTTTGTGGCTAAAGCCAGTTCTGCAGAAGCTGGACTTTGGCCTCGGAGAGTTTATTCAGAAAATCAAAGAAAATCATGGTAATCATACATTTTTACAAAGTATGTCAATGTGTTTCGTCGTTACAAACACTTGGCTTTTATAAAAGAACAATGACACAGCAGATGGAAACCCCTTTTATTAACTGGATGGATTCGCAATATTAGCAATACACATATTTAAATCTAATTGTTTTTATAATGCATGTAAAGTCACTTTCTTGGCTCATGAGGATATACCAAAATCAAAGCCTAAATACCTACACATATACATTAATGTACAGCTTATCCTTTACTTTTTATATTCGATAGTAAAGCAGAAATCTTAATAAATGGCGTCCAGGAATCTTAAATTAATTATTTGAATTATTGTTTTCTTACTTTCAGAGAAGAGAATCATGCAGTCTCAGGCTGAGAAAGAGGGCATCGAGTCGGACCTCTCCTCCATGTTTCCCAAGGTTGGCTTATTATATTTTCTCAATCGAATGATGCCTCTGTTGACTGACAGGATCCAGTTAAAGTTAATTAAAATCCAGTACACATGATCTGCATCAGCATCAAGGCCTGTGCCAAAGTGACTGCCAAAATATCATCAGGCTACAGATTACATTCACTGAGTAAAGTCCATCAGAAGTCTTAACTAAAGACCCTTTCTATCAACATTTACTGAAAACATTGGATGTAATGCAGAGGGATGAGTCGCCACACTAGCAGGACTTTGGTTGGGAATAGAAAACATGGATTAAAGTCAGGTTTCTGCTACAAACAAAAAGACTGGATTTGAATTTGACTGCTGTAATTCAGATTTAAGTGAGACTCAAGTTGACTTTCGGGAGTTTTCAGCATAATTGTGCAGATAGAGTTTGACCATAACTGAACAAACTAATTCTGGACACTATCCTGTATGTAGGCCCAATGTGTCAACCCCTTTATATATACAGTCTATGGTCAAACCCAGAGTTGACAAAATGCTTCTTTGCATAATTAACAAAGTTAAACCAAAGTTCTACTTCTTGGTTAAGTTCCATGACATGACCACTTCCTGTGCATTCTTTCTGTATCCTGTTATTGTTGTAGCAAGTATATATATAATATAGCAGACTGCTTTATATTGTGTTCCTCTTTCCCATCAGTAATGTTGCAACAAGATTAGATCTAAAAGTAATAATTCCCTCTAGTTAGTGTCATAATTTAGGCCTCTTTCTATTCGTAATCAGTTCCTTTTTCATGAGCACATTAACACAGTGATTTGGAAAAAGGGTTAGGGTTAGTTTTTCTTTACACACCAGAAAATACTTTTTTTGTCAATAACTCCACACATAACCCTAACCCTCTCAGGTGTGAGTTTGATGATGTGTGTGTTTCCCTGCAGCTCGACTCCACAGTTTGTAAGGAAATGTCGGTATCGGACACAGAGGTGTCGGATATGACGTGGACGGACAACGGTACTTTCAACCTGTCAGAAGGACACACACCACAGACTGAGAACTCAGAGGGTACGTCACCTCTATACCCTATGTCCTATAGATGGATATGGTTCAGATTAAAAACAGAAACACAGAGGCACATCTGATTAAACAGCTGCAACAGAACTGAACCAACGTTGTCGTTTGATGGGTACTTAAACAGTAGATGTTGAGTTATCTTAATGATTCTTTCATAGGTATTTTTTTGTCAATCAAAAAGATCTATCGTACTTCCTATAAACATACTGTATATACATTATATGAATACTACACTGACACATTCCAGTCTCTTCTTACTGTTGTTGTCCTTGTTACCATATGCATTTTCTGTAAATAATAATGAGCTTACTGATCAAATATTAGATAGTGATCAAAGTAAAGGGACTTAGCTAATATGAAATGTCTCCTAGCCTAATGTGAATATATTGGCAAATGGTCGTCAAATTCTTCTTACTACAGAATAAGTTTTGACAAAAGGTAAAACAAATATTTAATTTTGCGATTAAAGTCAGAATTCTCTGAAAAAAGTCAGAATTATTAGATTTACGTCCGAATTCTGGAAAAAATCTCAATTAGGAGATCGTAGTCTGAATTCTGAAGAACATTAGATTTAGAAGAGATTAATCAGATCTCGATACATTTTTCCACATGTGGCCCTAATCCCCTTTCTTGTTTTACCATTATTTTTCAAACAATCATTTACTTTTTCATCTCACAGACCTCGACAGAGAAGAAGTGTTCACTGTAGGCCTCCTAGAATTCCCCTCACTTGACAACGGCGCAACGACCAATGGCGACGACGATGACGATAGCCTCGGCCTTCCCTCGCCTCCACCTCAGCTGCCGAACAAATCCAAGCAAACACCCTTTCCTCACAAAGACCAACCCACCGACAACGCCCTTGAAATAGTAAATCAGATGGCGAGCGACTTCATCACCGCCGCCGTCACAGCCGCCATGCAGGAGAGGATAGAAGCAGCGGTCGGGTTCACAGCGCTGAGCTCAGCCTCAGAGCGGTCCAGACTCCCAGAATGCACCAGGCCGCTGGAGCTGGACGAGGAGTCGGACAGCGACGTGGAGGACTTTGAGCTGCTGGACCAATCAGAGCTGGAGCAACTGGAAGGGGAGCTTGGGCTGGGAGATGAGAAGGTCAAAGCCAAAGAGAAGGAGAAGGCCCAGAGTGATCAGCAAGGTTCTACTGGATTCTTCTCCAAACTCCTGAGACGCCACTGATTGATGAAAATACGATGAACAGGGGAGGAGAACAGGTTACAGAGGACATGTGGCGGGGAGGCGGGGGTGGTGTGGTCACTGAGGACTGTTAGGGGTTGTGAGAATGTTTCCAAGTTTAATTTTCCTATAGAGCTAACATTTCAAAGCGGTTTAGTTTGTAAAAAATGGAGGTCACTTTAAACAGATTAATTTTAGTTTAGTGCCGAGATCAGACTACACAATATCAGCCAGAAAAAGACCCAATCCGACAGATGTGGGGAAGATAATGGGTGTTTGACATCACCTACAATGTGTGCGATCAAGTGTGAGCAGAAGGAAACACTTAAAAAACACAATACAACTGGGGTGCTGTTGACTGTGCAATCTGCACGTGCAACTGCATAGTTATCTATTTATTTATTTATCTTTTTAAACATTATTTTGGTGTCTTATTATATACCCCTAGAGTTTTTGTCCGATTTTCCCAGGAGCCAGCTCAGAGCGAATTTGATCAGCCGACTGGTTCATCATGCTAATAGTTCATGACCATTAGTAAATACAAAGATATAGTGTAGTCTGATCCCGGCATAGAAGTTAGTGGAGGTTAATTAACTACTTTTGGATTTGTATCAAAGATTGTTGGTGGTTTAAGGTTAGGTTCCTACTTTCTCCCTCTAGTTAAGTCAGCTGATTAATCAAACTAAACTACCCAGAATTCCATAGACGTACAATCAATCAATATCAAAACACCTTTAATGCTCAAGTTGAGGAGGATTAAAAACCAGGAAACATTTTATTGTGAAACTTTTTTTATTTTATATGTACGTTTTTTTCTTCATTTAAGAAAAGTAGTCAAGCAACTTTTATTTTGTAAAATCCTACAGCAGGAATCAAAAGTCTTGGCTCACCAATGAAAAGTTCTCACATCATAGGATGATCCAAAATTAGACACATAAATGTAGTTTTAGTGAACTGAAAGTAAAATATTTTAAGATGGATTATTTGTATTTGCACCTTAAGTATTATTTAATGATGCACCTACTGTACGTAGGGCAGTCTTCTGTATTGAGCATCAAAAGACAAAAAACTGTTTCTTTAACATGCCTTGTACATTTAAATACATTGATTTCATAATAAAGACACACAGCAATGTATAATGTATCCTCTTGAATGATTCATGTAATGCCTTGTATTAGCATAATTTGACTATAGACATGTTTGTTTCTCAGTGCCTAAGAGGACTTTGTAGTGGCTGCAGTTAATTTCTAGCTCACATGTGATAGCTGTATACGAAAAAGAGATGTGCAACACTCTGAATAAGAGTTCAGGCAGGTTCACGCTTCATTATCTCAAATATCTTTTTAAAATATTTGATAAACTGATCAAAATACTAGTGTTTTTCATTTATATTGTATCACAGTGGCTTTGATGCATTTAACTAAAAGTTCAAACATAGTTAAACTTTGTTCAAAAACATGTCAGAACCAAAATGCATTAACAAAATGTACTTTTATGTAATTAAACTCAAGAATGTCAATAAAATGTTGTAACTCAATCTGTGGCTTCATTTATTTAAAATCAGTGTGTGTGTGTGTGTGTGTTCCTGTATTATGCATGTTGTGGGACCCATGAGTATGCAGTCACTTGCGGGAACTGGCCTTTTCTTTGGGGGCACAATTTTAATCTTTACAATGTAAATCATTGGCAGCATTACGATGCTATTTCTACTAATACTACTACTCATACTACTAGCAAACAATAACAAACATATATATATAACAGATGGGGTCTTATGTCATCTAATGGGCTAATGTTTGGTACTTCATGTAATGGTATTGTAATATTTATTGAATAAAAATGATGAATGTAGACCTTAGAATATTAGTTTCCCTTTCTTCTTCAACCACTGTTTACCAGCCACATGGGGGTGCTGTATTTCAAGGTTTTAAATGAAAGTTGATCTTTCTCTGTTTCACAGCACCTGGCCTAAATTAGCTCACACATTTCAACTCACATACGACATCTCAGTCATCAGTGATCCTTTTCAAAATATTCATACCTTTGTCATTTGATAAACTGCTGCAGTTTTTAACACTAAACCAGTAGAATGAGTGAAAAATATACAACATTGTTCTCTCAATACTTCACAAACCAGCTCTGACAGGGTGATTTCAAGGCACTCCCTGGTCAGCGTGGAGATTATCCCTCCATCTCCCCACCATTCGTCCGCCTGTATCCACAATCTCGTTATTCCGGTCATGAAGAAGAGATACTTTATTAATCCCCAAGGGGAAATAACTTATTTCATTCTGGTGTTATTTGTACGTTATGCAAACATAGTTGATATGATCACATACATAAACAGGATCACATGCAGTAGTGGAGAGGTGGCAGAGGGAAGAGTTTTATTTGGGAGGGGGGAGCAGGGTTTACTGAGGGCAGTTATCTAAAAGTGAAAGGAAAATACATTCGGGACATTAAGGGTGTCAATCAGCTTAAACTGGCAAGCCCGAAGGTTGGAATTCTTCTTGCCATTTGTTTTACCGGCCTCATGACTCATGGTATGTTGCCAGACTCCATGTTGACTGTTACTTTGGTGCCTGTCATTAAGGACAAAGCGGGCAAGGTAGGGAGCTTGGATAACTATAGACCAATTGCTCTAGCCGGTGTGTTATCCAAAGTCCTGGAAAGAATTTTGTTAGATAGACTATGTTCTTATTTATGTACCTCAGATAACCAGTTTGGCTTCAAGGCTAAGCATGGCACTGAGCTATGCATCTATGCTTTGAAGGAAATGGTAGAAACATATAGAAGACAGAGTTCCACTGTTCTGATTGGTTTCATTGATGCCTCTAAGGCTTTTGACCGAGTTAACCATCATAAACTGTTTTTAAAATTGAGACAAAGAGGTGTGCCTAACAGTATAATTAGGATCCTGGCTTATTGGTATGCCAACCAGAGCATGCGGATCAAATGGGGGAATGCAGTCTCGGCGCCATTTGGTGTTGGTAATGGAGTCCGCCAGGGGGGGCTCCTCTCACCGTGCCTTTTTAATATCTATATGAATGATCTATCAGATGATTAAGTGTCTGTAAAACAGGGTGTGTGATTGGTAATGTGATTGTAAACCATCTTATGTATGCTGATGATCTGGCTATTGTTTCTCCTAGCAGTGCTGGTTTTCAACAGTTGCTAAATGTTTGTTCTGATTACGGAGTCAAATTTGACGTTAAATACAATGCTAAGAATAGCGCTGTAATGATCTGCAGAGCAAAATGGGATAACCTTTGTTTTCCAACATGCTACCTGTCAGGACAGGTGCTGTCTGTTTGCTGTAACACGAAGTATCTGGGACACATCATCACAGATGAAATGGCTGATGATGATGACATGTATAGACAGCGGCGTGTCTTATATATACAAGCCAACATGTTGGCTAGAAAATTCTCTTGGTGTTCAGATGAGGTTAAGGTGAACCTCTTTAGAGCGTATTGCACTCCTCTCTATACTGCCCCCTTGTGGGTCAAGTATAAGAAGGCGAGCCTCCGGAAGCACCAGGTTGCTTATAATGACTGTTTGCGTATACTGCTTAGAAAACCCAGGTGGTGCAGTGCAGGTGAAATGTTCTGTAATGCACGAGTCAACACGTTCCATGCTCTTTTGAGAAATCTGATGTACAAATTCATCTGTCGATTGAATGTTTCTCATAACTCTGTCATTATGCTGCTTTCAAATCCGTGTCTCAGTGCGATACGATACCAGTCACCTCTGTGGAAACATTGGTGTTACTGCCTTTTTTAATTTATATTTGAGTGTTGTATGTTTTGTAATAATGGACCAAGAGTCTCTTTAAATAAAGATGATGATGATGATGATGATGATGATGATGATGATGATGATGATGATGATGATGATGATGATGATGACGATGATGGTGATGATGATGATGATGATGATGATGATGATGATGATGATGATGATGATGATGATGATGAAGAATCATTTCAGTCCCTGAATAAGAGGTTGAATAAAATCATATCATGTGAAAGCCTAGAGGGGAAAGAAAAGGAAGTAAATAAATGAACATGGTCAGTTGAATCACTATTATGTTGTATGCTGAATCAGCCTGTCAATGTTTCTTTTGAAAACACTTTGCCAAAGTTCAGTCAAACTATAAATTGTCAATAAAAGTAGCATCTAAAATCGCATTCATCTGGACTGTGTGTCAGTGTCTGAAAATAAATCCCATTTGTGCATTGACATTTCTGATATCAAAAACAATGATGAGGCGCTCAGGATTGTGATGGAGGGGAAGACTGAAGCTGGGAAGAGCTCCACTTGAAACACCATTGTGGGAACGGGGGAAGTTTGTGTTTGAGTGTGAATGTTAGTCTCCCTGAGCACCTTGCATGGCAGCGTCTGCCTCTATGAATGTGTGTGAATGGGTGAATGTTGAAATGTAAAGAGCATTGAGGGCTTATATCTAAAATATATAATCTGTTCAATAAAAACAAATCTGAACACATGAGGCTGTATTTCCCCTTGTTCTGTTTATTAAGGGAAGGATGTATACTTTTTAATCTATGAATCCTCCCACTGGAGCTGAACTTCAGACTGTGATGTCAGCAGTGTGTGGGTGTGGTTTGCTGCATGAAGTCTCTGTTTAAAGGGAGGCAATCCTCATGACATGCATTTTTAAATAATTATCATCCGATAAAACAGACCAGTCTCTGCCAGTCTTTCTTTTTTTTTTTTTTTAATCCGATGACGTTATCAGTGATTTTAAACTGATTAATTACCTAAATAACATCAACCCTGTGGGCAGCGCCATTTTACCGGAAGTGACGTAAACTATGCGTTTGGTGTCGAGGACAAATTGATGTTCATGTTGTTTACTCTAGTTACTCTCTCAATTCTATAGAAATATGCCTCATTGTATCGCCAAACATTGCCACAATTCGGATAGGAACAATCCACGGAATGCTCGGTTCCATCTGTTGCCAAAAAGTAAGCGTAAGAAGTACGTTTGGAGGCAGTGGCTAGCGAAATGTGCTCAGCCCGAACCGAAAGATCCACAGGCGCATGTATGCAGCGAACATTTCAAGTTTCCGGACGACTACTCTGAGAGTATGATAAAACATAAAATGGGATTTATTAAACAACCATTACTTAATGGAGATGCAGTGCCATCGGTCTTTCTGGTGTCATCACCGACCAGGACACCAGTTCGGCCAGTTGAGAAATCGCCCTCTGCAAGTGTGAAGCGACGGAGGACCAGAAATAGTGCTAGGAGTACGAATAAGGTATGTTATGGCGCATTTCCATTGCTGCGGGTAGCCCCGTTTAAACGTCCTTTAGCGTCCTTAAGCGGCCAGGCCAGGCTAGTTTTTGGTGGCCTTTCCATATAGCATAGTACCGGCAAGCATACATATCTAGTAATCAAAATCATTGTATCTACTAAGTAGGCCTAGATTGGGGTTGTATTGTTTGCCTTTTTAGAAAACTTTATTTTATATTATTTGGGCAGTACATGATATACACAATTGTATTGTTTGCCTGTAGTTGGCCTTTTAATTAATAAAATATTTGAATTTGAAGTTTTGTAGATAGGGATCTTTTGGAATTATCTAGTCTTTGTAATTGTCCAGCGACGTTTCTCAGACTGTCCAGACTGCTTTAATTCTCTAGCTTAAATCAGTAAATGTTCTAAAATGTTTGCTGGGGCCCTGACAATACATTAGCAGACAGGAATGTCAGTATTGTCATCATTTAGGCCTGATGACTAGTGAGACAAGCTTCCCTTTTCCATTTCGCCTTTAGCCCCCCCCTCCCCCGGCCCATTCTGGCATTCATGTATGTTCTTGTAAAAATGAGAGACATTTTGGATACAACATCCCTACAAGGTTTTATACTTTTCATTTCAGCTGTTAGAAACCTTGCTCACACCTAAAAGTGACAATGCACCGACTGCTACAGTGTCAAACCCTGGCCAAGCTGCAGTGCCATACATGCCAGAGGGACCACCAGAGGCACATTGTAAATGTTGCAAGCATGCAAATCCAGTGTCAACAAATGGTAAGTCTGGAGATTTGGAGATCCAAAAGAACACTGCTATCGTGAAGATATGATGAGGGATGTGGTCCTCATGCGTACCCATGGCTTGGAGAAGTCTCATGTTCAGCTTCCAGAAGTTAATCAAAACATGTTTGATATTGAGAAACCTGAGAAGAGTGAAGCCGTAAATGCAACACTCCAGAATACCCGTTTTAGAAAATAAAACTCTACCTAAATGCCCATGCTCTGAATATTTTGTGACATTTTTAGGGGAAAAATCAATTGTACAGTGCCACTCATTGATATAAATTACAGAAATCATTCTGCAGATACATGTATATTATGCCTAACAATAGATATTCTGAAGGTTTTGCAAAAACATTGTTAGATAAAACAATTTGATAAGTGATTTTTAGTTTAATGTTACCAATTCTATGGGGGCTGCCATTAACTGAAGATTGTGATGACACTACTAACAGTACAAGGTACTTCATTGTGTAGAAGCATAAAGGAATCAAAACTGGTTGATTCTTTTATGGTAGAAGGCATGTATGAAAAGATTGACTAGTTCCGAGCATTAATGTTTGGATAACATCTTTCAGCAGTTCACCACTCTCACACATAGCTTAGGGCAGTCTTAAAAATGTAAGAGTTGAATAGATTTTGATTGAACTTTTCTGTATCACAAAGTGATTGCACATTATTGTAACTTTATCATGCATGTCATGGAAAGCTTACATAATGAATTTGTGGGCTCTGGTTCATGAATGGAACCACAGAAAACTTTGGCTGGCCTTAAAATATTCTTTGTTTGCTGTAACCCTAAAGTGACACAATTAAATGGTAGGTTAAGGTAGATGTAGGCAAATTATTTTTTTTTATTTAGAAAATGATAAAATCTGCATGAAAAATGAGACCTATAATGTGTTAAGCAGATACATACACCATTTTTTAGGGAAAACACTGCAGTCCCACAGACAATATTATAATATATCTTTAACAATCAAGATGGTCACTTAACGTAGCCTACTACCGTACAACCTGCCTCAGAGGTCTACCTACCTTCTAGGTCATGTGACCGATTCGCTCAAAATCAATGTTGGGTCAAATAACTACACTGGCTGAATAGGACACACCTCTTTTTATCACATTTGAACATCCTAAATATTTTATATTAATATTTTGATGGAAAAATTAGCTTATTTCTTCAATACCTTCCAGGTCATGTGACCGATTCACTCAAAATCAATGTTGGGTCAAAGAACTACACTGGCTGCATAGGACACACCTCTTTTTATTGCATTTTAATACTTTAAATATTTTATATTAATATTTTGATGGAAAAATGTGCTTATTTCTTCAATACCTTCAAGGTCATGTGACTGATTCACTCAAAATCAATGTTGGGTCAAAGAACTACACTGGCTGCATAGGACACACCTCTTTTTATTGCATTTTAATACTTTAAATATTTTATATTAATATTTTGATGGAAAAATTAGCTTATTTCTTCAATACCTTCCAGATCATGTGACCGATTCACTCAAAATCAATGCTGGGTCAAAGAACTACACTGGCTGCATAGGACACACATCTTTTTATTACATTTTAACACTCTAAATATTTTATATTAATATTTGATGGAAAAATGTGCTTATTTCTTCAATACCTTACAATTCATGTGACTGATTCGCTCAAAATCAATGTTGGGTCAAATAACTACACTGGCTGCATAGGACACACATCTTTTTATTGCATTTTGACACTCTAAATATTTACACACATTTATGCATTTAACCTCAGTCCCTTTTAGAGTTTTCACTAAATGACATTAAACAGGCTGCTCAGGAACAGAAACTGTAATTGCAGTTTAAAGTCTGATTTGGAAATATAGTTTCTGTCATAAGTTTGCAAGCTGTATTTACATTTTTCATCTTCATATTCTCCCCCTACAACATGCACCTAATCATCTTGGGTTATCGTTTGCACTTCGCTCTGCATCAGCCAAACGACTCGCTGCACCCTCGCTGCGAGGGGGACCCAAGTTCCCATCAGCAAAAACACGTGGGTTTGCTATCCTGGCTCCAAAATGGTGGAATGAGCTCCCCATTGAAATCAGGACCGCAGAAAGCTTACACACCTTCCGGCGCAGACTGAAAACTCATCTCTTTCGACTCCACTTCGAGCGATAGAATGACTAACAAAGAACTGCTAACAGAGCACTTATATACTAATAAAGGACTGGCTTATCTAAAGCCAGTTGAGTAGCACTTGAAACGATTGGCTCTTTGAAACCTGATACTTTATGATTCTGTTTTCTTCAAGTTTGTGTCTTCCTGGTCGAATGTACTTATTGTAAGTCGCTTTGGATAAAAGCGTCAGCTAAATGCAATGTAATGTAATGTAATGTAATGTAATGTAATAATACTTCATGTCCTTTGTCCTTCACTTCACTCTTTACCAATTTAGTCCATGCTTTACTTTCTGACAATATTATTTACTTATTCCATTGTTACAATTAAAATGCTGGAGAACAATTTACACACTTTGAACATAGTAAGTCTTGGAGAAACTCACATTTCCCCTACGTCTTTTTCCTGTTGGTCCACTTTTCTTTTCTTCACCTTTGTGGCAGGTGGGCTCTTGGGGTTGGGTAGTGTTTTTGGTGGATTGAAGTACTTGGACTTGGACTTGGTGTGACCAGCAGAACTTTCCCGCTTGTTCCACTGTTCCTCGTGGTCATCATCTGGCCTGCTAGTTTGTCCAAAGTTTTTGTCCAGAATATGCATTGGCAGATATATCTTCCATATATCTTCCTTGTATTGAGGCATACATTTTGGAGACGAACTCAGCTGGTCTCAGGTACTTTTTTTTAAAAAGGATGGAGTGTTTGACCAACCCAAACCAGAGCTCAACATGGCAGTTGGTATCCCTGGTTTTATGACTTCCATCTTTTTAGAGGTACCTTTTCTATGTCGCGACAGATCCCCAAGCAACAAACCACTCCACAAAGGGAAGATCCCCATGTAGTTTTTTAACAGTGCATCAATGACACCAGGACAGAGGTAGTGGTTTTTTACATGAACAGCATCGTCAGAGAGAATGTCACTCTCTGCTTGGTCCCGCCTGACTTGAAAAGCTTCTGTAAAAGGGGACTTTCCAATAATGCTATGAGCATTTGTTTCCATTTTGCTTTCCTCCTCTCCCATTACATGTCCACTTTCCTCCAGTTTAAAGTCCCGAGTTTGCAAAATGCACTCGTCGAGGTACATTTTGCTCTGTTTCACCGAATGAGTGTACTCCTCTGCATCAAAAAACACACACATATGATAAAAAAACATCAAGGGCTTCCTGCATACTTGTGCAGTTCAGGATGTACGCAAAACAGAATGTTGCATATTCCTGTGTGCCTCTGTCTACAGTTTTTTTCCAAATGCTTGTGACACAGCCTTCATGATATGAGCAGAGCACAGATGCAGCACAGTGAAGTTAGGAATCAGTTCAGTTTATCCAGACACTATCTCAAATGCTCTGTCAAGGTACACTGACATATTTTCCCTGTTAAAAGACAGAAGCACACTGTTTATCAGAGCCCAACTATAATCTGTCTCAACCTGTGCTATCTTTCTTTTTGTTATGTAAGACAACTTTCTTTTAAATTCCATGAGCCAATGGGAAATAGATTGAATGGAATGGCTGTTGGTGATCAGTGCTGTGACGGGCAAGGGAGGCTTATCCTTACCCATTCCGGGCAAAACCAAAGCATAATACAAGACCCGCTTATTTTGTGGCATCAAGGTAGAGAGTGGTAGGTGTTGGCTTTTTCAAGTGCTCAGTCAATATCTTTATTCCAGCATCTGTGTATAAATAGAATAGAATAGAATAGAATATATCTTTATTTTCATCACACATCAGTGCAACGAAATTCAGTTGGCATCTCTCAATGCAACATAACATAAATAAGAACACATCCATAAAAACAGTGATAAAGCAGAGATAGTAGCAATAATAATCAGGGTCATCATATGCACTTTACCAGAATGTTAAAATATATAAAGCTACAATGTTTAAATATAAATAGTTACTAAAAAATATCAGTTGATACTTAATAAATATACAAATAAATAACATGGTATTTTAGGCTGCAGTCTTTGATGGGAAGTAGTGTGTTTGTATGTGTGCATGTTATAGTGCGTTTTGTGGTTGGACAGGGATGGGAGTGATGGAGGCCACAGCTCTGGGAAAGAAGCTGTTCTTCAGTCTGTTGGTGTGTGCTTTTATTGACCTGAACCGTCTGCTGGATGGCAGCGGTTCGAACAGTGAGTGGCCGGGGTGTGTGATGTCTCTGATGATACTGCTGGCTTTCTTCTGCAGTTGACTTTTGTAGATGTTATCAAGGTTGGGCAGCTCAGTCCCAACGATGCGCTGAGCAGCCTTCACCACCCGTTGCAGGTCCTTCCACTCTGCGGCTGTGCAGCTGGTGTACCACACAGTTATTCAGCTGGACAGGGTGCTTTCAATGGTCGACCGATAGAAGTTTACCAGCAGTTTTTGTGGAAGGAAAAACAGTCTCTGCTGTGCCTTGTACAGCAAACGGATCAATTTGTAGGTGCTGAAGATAGCCTTTTGATGATGCATGACTGCTGCTCTCTTTGATTATTTTTTGATTCAACATGAGTTCAAGCATCATGTCATCGTGGAGCCTTGCACTTTTCTTCACTTCAGAGGATATTTTCTTTAACACGTCTTTGGTGAGGCTTCTGCTTATGTTACCAGCCATTATTTCCTCTACTGGTGTCTGTCTTAACATAGTGTAATAATAATTGCTGACACCACTGGTTAAGGCTTTGGAAATTGTTCCTCTTCTTGTGTATTGTTCCTCTTATTGTGTAACCCTAACCCTAACCCTAACCCAACATTGATTTTGAGCGAATCGGTCACATGACCTGGAAGGTATTGAAGAAATAAGCTAATTCTTCCATCAAAATATTAATATAAAATATTTAGAGTGTTAATATGCAATAAAAAGAGGTGTGTACTATGCAGCCAGTGTAGTTCTTTGATCCATCACTGATTTTGAGTGATTAGGTCACATGACCTGGAAGGTATTGAAGAAATAGGCTCATTTTTCCATCAAAATATTAATATAAAATATTTAGAGTGTTAAAATGCAATAAAAAGAGGTGTGTACTATTCAGCCAGTGTAGTTCTTTGATCCATCACTGATTTTGAGTGATTAGGTCACATGACCTGGAAGGTATTGAAGAAATAGGCTCATTTTTCCATCAAAATATTAATATAAAATATTTAGAGTGTTAATATGCAATAAAAAGAGGTGTGTACTATTCAGCCAGTGTAGTTCTTTGACCCAGCCCTGATTTTGAGTGATTAGGTCACATGACCTGGAAGTTATTGAAGAAATAAGCTAATTCTTCCATCAAAATATTAATATAAAAATATTTAGAGTGTTAATATGCAATAAAAAGAGGTGTGTCCTATTCAGCCAGTGTAGTTCTTTGACCCAGCATTGATTTTGAGTGATTAGGTCACATGACCTGGAAGGTATTAAAGAAATAGGCTCATTTTTCAATCTAAATATTAATATAAAAATATTTAGAGTGTTAATATGCAATAAAAGGAGGTAAGTCCTATGCAGCCAATGTAGTTATTTGACCCAGCCCTGATTTTGAGTGATTAGATCACATGACCTGGAAGTTATTGAAGAAATAAGCTAATTCTTCCATCAAAATATTAATATAAAATATTTAGAGTGTTAATATGCAATAAAAAGAGGTGTGTCCTATTCAGCCAGTGTAGTTATTTGACCCAGCCCTGCTTTTGAGTGATTAGGTCACATGACCTGGAAGTTATTGAAGAAATAGGCTCATTTTTCCATCAAAATATTAATATAAAATATTTAGAGTGTTAATATGCAATATAAAGAGGTATGTCCTATGCAGCCAATGTAGTTCTTTGATCCATCACTGATTTTGAGTGATTAGGTCACATGACCTGGAAGGTATTGAATAAATTGGCACATTTTTCCATCTAAATATTAATATAAAATATTTCAAGTTTTAAAATGCAATAAAAAGAGGTGTGTCCTATTCAGCCAGTGTAGTTCTTTGACCCAGCATTGATTTTGAGTGAATCGGTCACATGACCTGGAAGGTATTGAAGAAATAAGCACATTTTTCCATCAAAATATTAATATAAAATATTTAGAGTGTTAATATGCAATAAAAAGAGGTATGTCCTATGCAGCCAATGTAGTTCTTTGATCCATCACTGATTTTGAGTGATTAGGTCACATGACCTGGAAGTTATTGAAGAAATAAGCTAATTTTTCCATCAAATTATTAATATAAAATATTTAAAGTATTAAAATTAGAGCCGGGACTCGATTAAAAAAAATAATCTAATTAATTAGAGGCTTTGTAATTAATTAATCAAAATTAATCGCATTTTTAATCAAATATGCATATTTGACCTGAGAACAGTGAGAAGCAATTTTCACATGGATTTTACTCCAAGTGGAGTGCAATCCAGTGAGCCAGGGAGTTGGTTATTTTCTCAGACGTGGACTTACTTATCCTGGCCCTGAAACCAGTCATCTGGTTGAGTGTGGGTTGGGTCAGGGTGTGGTTCCTTGCACTCGGAGTCGGGCCTAACGTCCACGCTAGCTGCTACATGCTTTGCATTTAGGTGATACTTTAGGCTTGATGTCCTGCGGTGATATGCAAATTCTTTTTTGCATAATTTGCACACAACCGTGCTCTTATCGACGCTTCCATCCGTCCGTTTTTTAAAACAAAATTTCCCATCCACGGGGCCGACCAAAGCGGTCTCATCAGCTTGTTCGTTCATGTTTGACTATTGTTCACCGTGGTTTGTTGTTGTTTGAAGTCCCATGCTGAAGTCATAAACGTTAGTTGGTGCTCCAGTATAATCGGTACGCCTGAAACTCATCCAGTGAGAAACATTCCGCTGTGCAAAAATAAGTGCGATTAAAGTGCGATTAAAATGCGTTAATTTTTTTAACGTGTTAATCTTAATTAACGCGTTAAAGTCCCGGCCCTAATTAAAATGCAATAAAAAGAGGTGTGTCCTATTCTGCCAGTGTAGTTCTTTGACCCAGCATTGATTTTGAGCGAATCGGTCACATGACCTGGAAGGTATTGAAGAAATAAGCTAATTTTTCCATCAAAAATAATAATAAAACGTATTTAAAGTATTACAATGCAATAAAAAGAGGTTTGTTTAACAAATGCATGCTCTAGCGTGGATTTGCTTCACATTCACTCGATCGGGAAGCTGTCGATTTATTAAAAAGAAACATTTTCTTGTGTAATTGAAAAGTCATTTGTTGGTCCCTAAGTGAAAGCCTCATTTCGCGGAGAGGATCTCCCCGTCGTAATACAGCCAGCAGCAGGGGAAACTGACGCTGCTGGCGGGTCCGCTAATGTCCATCGAATATCCAACCTAAACCTAAATTCACCGCGGTAGAAACGACAGACTACCCGGATTGGATTATTGTTGTTTTGTCCATGATAGCAGATTGGGTTTCACTGGGGTGGATGAGGGGTTTGTGAAAGTGTTGTATGAATGTTTAATAAAATGCCGGCTATATTAATTTGATATTGTTTTTTCTATTTATATAATCTTCTACTCCTCATTGAAAGCAGCCTAGTACATAGGAGTGTTACATTATTTGGCGAGCTAGCCAGGAGGAGTAGTTTTAATTGAATAATTGGAAAAACATTTTACATTTTTTGCTGGTAGATATGTTAATTCATACAATCATTTCTCTTTTCTTAATCTGTTATTCAAATTTCTCATTTGTGTAGAAACTGTTTATCAATTCATTTAACTATGACTTCTGAGCAAGCATATGGTGTTGATGTTAAGAAGTCTGTGTATATTGAAGGTATTACAGCAACAGATACTGATGACCAGATTGCTGAATTCTATTTACCCTTTGGGCCTGTTAACAAAGTGCTAAGGGTGAGGCAGTGGTGTTAAAGCTTTAGTGGAATTTGAGTCTGAGGAATCTTTTCTAGACCTAGCACATAGCCTTCCACAGTGTTTCCCAAGTATAGCAGACCCTGAGATTATGTGGCGTGTAGATAGAGCTTACAAAACGTCACAGACCCCTAGGAAAACCAAATGCACAGTGCGTGCAGAACTCTTGCATCAGAATGACAGCTCAGTCTCTGAGAGTGATGCCGACTCTGATGACAGTAGTACTCCTTTGATACGCAGACACACCAAGCTTACTCAAGGTGCTTCTCCAGAACTTGCCTCCAAAGCTAGAGGTAGGACAACATCATTGCAGCAAGCTCATCCATTCAACAAAACAGCATCAGACAACAGCATTGTCAATCCCCCTGAGATTCAAAGGATCATCGTAGAGCATGTTATTAAGAATGATGGCCCCAATGCATCAAATCCAGGATCCAAATGGCTTCGTCCTTTCTCATGAAGAGATCCTAAGCCCCCAAATGAAGTGGACTTTGAGACATGGTCTCTCCATGTGGAGCTTATGATGCATGATAACCCCACTGTTGATATCCAGCGACGTAAGATCTTGGAGAGCCTGCTTCCACCCGCTTCTAGCTTAGTAAGACAGCTAGGTCCACATGCAACTCCCCGTGATTATGTCAAACTTCTCGACTCAGCATATGGGTTAGTTGAGGATGGGGAAGAGATCTTTGCAAGGTTTCTTGGCACACAGGAGAGAAAGCCTCTGAGTTTCTGCAGCGACTGCAAGCATTGCTGAACACAGCTATACAGAGACGTGGCATTTTAAATGCAGAAGCAAACGGACACTTGTTGAGACAATTTCGTCGTGGATGTTGGGATCAGTCACTTCTTCTAGCATTACAGCAAGAAATTAACTCTGCAACACCACCTGACTTTTCAGACTTCTTACTGCAGTTGCGTACAGAAGAAGATAGGAGAGCTTCTAAGCTTGATCGTATGCATCATCATTTTGTGTTCGGTGTGTTTGTGTGTGTCCGACACCACCAGCATTTGTTTTCAAATTACCACGAACAGTAATTTACACAAATCTGGTTCTCCATAGTTATATGTGTATTCCCAAGTGAAAGAAATGCGTTTAATATTAATCTCAATGCGTGCTATAGTCCTGCCGGAGTGCACCGGAACGAATGATACTATCATAAACAAATGCTCGCCCACACACACACACACACACACACACACACACACACACACACACACACACACACACACACACACACACACACACACACACACACACACACACACACACACACACACACACACACACACACACACACACACACACACACACACACACACACACACACACACACGCCCTGGCGACCGGACATATTCTTCACAAAACTAATAATATGGTGTAATAATCGGGCAGTTCGATGTGTTTTATCTAGAACCGGGACTCGATTAAAAAAATTAATCTAATTAATTAGAGGCTTTGTAATTAATTAATCGAAATTAATCGCATTTTTAATCAAATATACATATTTGACCTGAGAACAGTGAGAAGCAGTTTTCACATGGATTTTACTCCCAGTGGTCTACAGTCGAGTGCAATCCAGTGAGCCAGGGAGCTGGTTATTTTCTCAGACGTGGACTTACTTATCCTGGCCCTGAAACCAGTCGTCTGGTTGAGTGTGGGTTGGGTCAGGGTGTGGTTCCTTGCACTCGGAGTCGGGCTAACGTCCACGCTAGCTGCTACATGCTTTGCATTTAGGTGATACTTTAGGCTTGATGTGCTGCGGTGATATGCAAATTCTTTTTTGCATAATTTGCACACAACCGTGCTCTTATCGACGCTTCCATCCGTCCGTTTTTTAAAACAACATTTCCCATCCACGGGGCCGACCAAAGCGGTCTCATCAGCTTGTTCGTTCATGTTTGACTATTGTTCACTGTGGTTTGTTGTTGTTTGAAGTCCCATGCTGAAGTCATGAACGTTAGTTGGTGCTCCAGTATAATCGGTACGCCTGAAACTCATCCAGTCAGAAACGTTCCGCTGTGCAAAAATAAGTGCGATTAAAGTGCGATTAAAATGCGTTAATTTTTTTAACGCGTTAATTTTTGTGTAATTAATTAATCTTAATTAACTCTTTAAAGTCTCGGCCCTAGTTTTATCATAAGAAAGTATCTTGTGCGAACGAGAAAGTATATTGTGCGCACAAGTTAATAAAGCGTGGCCTCGTTTTATTTATTTGTCTCTCTTTGAACCCTCCAGGGCTCCGTAAAAATAAAAGATGTTCTTATGTTTTAATATCCGAGCATTCCTTCTGATCAGCACTAAAACGTCTTAAAATATTAGCTTCAAAAGTCTATTTGTTGTTATAATTTTAGCGTATGTATGTTTGTGTAATGTAAGTATGCATTTTATCTGAACTAAATCAACACCATTTACAGAATTTTGTTTTTAAAGGTTTGTAATGTGATCTTGTGTAAAATAAATATATATTGATCAACACCTTCCCTCTGATTGGTCGAGGACTCCCTGCTCCAGAGCTTATTAAGTGTATCATATTCTATAACCCAGAACAGTTTGCATAATTATAATGTATATTAAATCCACTGGCATTCTATGTCTCTAGTATACTTCCTATATATTCCTGTGGCCTAGTGAGACAGTAATGTAGAGTACTCATTATATTGTGTCATATCTTGATCAGGGGAGTTCACATTGTTTTCCACTGAGAGCCACGTACAAATACAACCTACCAAGAGCTGAGCCTCTCTCTGGAGGTGAGATATACAGCTTCAAAAGTTAAGTTATAAGTTAGCAAAATCTATCAAAAGTAGGTAAATTATTCTTGATACTAGACGATGTAAACCAGATTTTCCTTAAAGTTCCTCATCAAAGCTGTAGTGATTGGTTGTCCAAACCACTTAAAAAGTTCAGCTATTATTGAGATTATTAATGAGTTTAAGGTATTTTCTGGATATAATGGTCAATAATGGAAAGTCCTTAAAGGTACCACAATTTAAAACGCTTAGATTTAGCACACATTCATGTTTGCTTTTAATGGGTTCAGGCATTATTTCTTATTTTCTATAATGACATGAAAACAAATTATTTAGATCCAGTTGTAAATAATAATGTGATTTCTATTAAGATAGACCCTTAAAACCCTCTTTAATTAAACAACAAAAGCACATAGCACACTCAATGTGAAGTCAACCGTCTTTTATTATGGCACATTATTGATCACCTGATGTTTGTCTTTACACATTAAGGTGTGTTCCAACCTTTTCATTTTTGATTTCAAAATTCATTACATATAAAGATTTGAACGTTTTGATTTGTTCTTGTAAAAGCAATAGCAATCAAAGAACAAATCAGAGATCTTAGTTCTGGACAATGAGTGACATTTGTTTAGTTTTTGGTCAAAACACACAATCCTAGAAATAACTGATATAACTATAAATCACACCAAACCAATACATCAGAAAGTGGACTGAAGATGAGCAAGGAGGTTTGGTAAATCTGCTGCAGTCCAGCGTCAGAAGGTCAGACTCTCTCATGCTACACATCTCAGTTGTTAGGTATTATCTAAAAAAGGAATCTATAAAATTGTACAGCTAGATTTATTTTTCTCAGCTGCCTGTCTGGCCTTCCTTCCCTCCTCTTCTCTTATTCTCCTCCTTTCCTCCTCCATTTCTTTTTTGCCAGCTGCTTTTAGGCTTCTCTCCTCTTCTCTTATTCTCCTCATCTCCTCCTCCATTTCTTTTTTGCCAGCTGCTTTTAGGCTTTCCTGCTCTTCTCTCATTCTTCTCATCCCCTCCTCCATTTCTCTTTTGCCAGCTGATTTTAGCCTTTCCTCCTCTTCTTTCATTCTCCTCATCTCCTCCTCCATTTGTCTTTCATGAGTTTCTATCTGCCTTGCTAACCTCTCACCATCCTCTTTGATTTTCTTAAATTGTTCCTCATACTTTTTCTCTAATCTCTTTTCCATTTCCTCTTCCTGTTTGCGTATTTCCTCTTCTTTCTCTTTAAGGATTCTCTGTTTTTCCTCTTCTAGCTCCCTCTCTGCCTTCTGGAACATTTCATTGGTGTAATGGCTTCCTCCGTTCTTCTCTGCTATGTTTCTGATCTTGTCGAGCAGCTCTCTGACCTGAGAACGATCCTTCACCTCATTATTGAAGACGTGGTACTGGCCGTTACATCTGGCCACAAGTTCCGTCAGATCTTCACTTTCCTCGATGAAGTCTTCGATAGGTGTTCCTTTGAGCAGATCACCGTGAGTAAAGAGAACCATGCTGTATCTGTCTGCTTGCTCTCCAAAGATTTCCTGAATCTTCTGCACAGTCTGCTTTTCTTCCTCTGTGAATCTGTCCAGTTTGATGATGACCAGGAAGACATGGGGTCCAGGAGAAGCATACGAAATGCTCTGGCCAACATTTTTTCTGGTCTTCTCTTCTTCAATCTTGGTGTCAAACAGACCAGGAGTGTCAATAACCTTAACTCTTTGTCCATCAACTTCCCCAAAGGCCTTCGCACAGTTTACAGTCATGGATTTAGCAGAGAACTTTGATGGAAATAACTCTTTTCCCAGAATGGTGTTTCCTGTGGCGCTCTTCCCAGCTCCGGTCTTCCCCACCATCACAATCCGGAATTCCTCGTTATTGTATATGTTTGATTCTGATCGGAGGGCTGAAACAAATGAAGAAATATTTAGCAATCTAGGTATTTATAAAATGGTTCAACTACCAAATGAACAATGTATACAGTGAAGGGGGTGGGCTTAAGATGGTTTGAATAATCTAGAACATGTGTGGAAGCTATGTCATTCAATTGATGTTTTTCATTTATTAGATGCTATTCGCAACATCGAAAGCATGTATTAGCTGAATGGCAGGTTTGGTGAAAAAGGTAGAGGGTCTGTCAATGTCAAGTCATGCACCCTGAAGATACCTTAGCCTCATCCCAATACCCCTCCTCGACTCCTCCTTTCCCTCACTCGCGTCCCTTCCTTGCGTCTTAGCTCCGCCTCCGTAAGATGCGAGCGAGAGACACGAGGAGGTGACGCGAGGACAGAGGAGTCCTCAGGTATTAATCCTCAGGTTGTCCTCGTTCATTAAAAACGTCACTCTTAAACAACGTCTGTTAATGATGACATGTGCCAACACACTCTCACTCCCTAAGCGTCCAATAGCGACGTTTGGTCAGTGTCCGTGGCGTCCAATTGTGACGCTCCTAGGCTCCTTCAGCGTCATAAAGGGACGCAAATAGCTTTCAACTGATTGCAATGTATTCCCATCTGCGGCGGGATTTGACGCTCATGGAAGCACGGCATTCGTTTGTGTCGGCTGCCCTTAAAGGTAATGTGAGCGTCCATTCCCATTGGATAACGGAGAATTGTACACCCGGATGTAAGTATTCCTCTTACTGTCGATTGATGTCACAGTGATATCTGCACTACTCATTGACTAAAAAACACCAGAGTATCCTTGTTAATTACACAACATTGATTGGCTTAAATTGTGTGCAATGCTTTTGTATTTTTCCCCTTCGATTCGGAGAACCAAATATTTGTTCTGAGTAAAGGATTGCAGAAGACACTACACTACCCAGAATCCCCAGCTATCGTTTGGACTACACCACGTGCTCTGTTTGACAAACCCCGTGATAGTCCTCAAGCTCTGTGATTGGAGAGTGTGCTCCGAGGGTTAAGCCGATTCTCGAACAGCACTTGAAATGGGATGGAACCACGGCAGACTGTCCAAAACTGGATTTGAACGGGTCCACCGCGTCCCCCCCTCCCCCACCCCGTCCCCAGAACTACACATGCTGGCTATTCTGTTTCGCAACATGTTCTCTATGGCAGTGTTTCTCAAACTTTTTCATACCAAGGACCACTTAACCAATAAAAAAACACTCGCGGACCACCTAACTCCACAAATATCCAAAAACACATAGTTTTTTACAAATCGCCTGAAAATTGTACAAACAAGTGGCAATATGTGTGATGAAGGTGCTTATCTGGGCTATATCATGCAATCAAAAGTGAAACTTAAGCTCGTTCCATTGCGGAGATATTCCCGCGAGAGTGCGAACAACTTAAATAAATGTATTTATTTCAAATGTGAAATTTTACCAATATACTCACGGACCACTAGGGGGCGCTCACGGACCACCAGTGGTCCACGGACCACACTTTGAGAAGCACTGCTCTTTGGCACGTCTCTACTGGGAGTTTTAGTTTTAAAAGACGTTTTCGTATTTCCCATAATAAGAAGTTGCCAGTATTAAACTGTGTACATCCCTGGAGGTGTAGGGGACAGGAAACACTCACATTTAAAACATATAATTAATAAATGGGTGAAAATTGCTTGTGCCCATTATGAGCAGTATTAATATATATACCCACATGCCAGCTAAGGTCATAAGAGCTTTATTTAACAGCTGGTCTTATGTTTGTGACCCCTGTGATAACATTACATTACATTACATTAATTGATAAGCCTGAAACATGCACTTGTCAAGGTTCAGAGGCACATTTTGCAAATATGGCAGTAGCCATCGATCAGCTTAAGATAAGATATACTTTATTGATCCCAAGTTGGAACATTTGCGTTACATCAGCATGTGTAACAGTTAAATATGCAGTTGTGTTTATTTGAAAATCATTTAGTATAATCACACAAATTCTGTGTTTTATATTCAACAATTCTGTGTTCTTTATTTATTGATTGTTCAATACCTGACAAGGCCGGAGATGAAATATCTGCATACATCTATAAGAGTATAATACATTATGTATAATATCAGTTAAAATAAGTGCTTCAACATAGTTAACATTGCTGGAGGTATGCACACATATTGATAGATGTCTTGTAATGCACTGTTGAGGAACCTGCGACCCAAGTTTTTCATTCAGTGCAGAACTACACCATAGTTGTGTAGGCCTATATGATATGTCAATAAACCTTAGACAATCTTGAAATCTTGGAAGGGATGTGCAAAATAGTTATTATATACAGTCTTTAATTAACTATTAGTAGAGAATAACGAGTAATGAATATACTTTATAGGGATCGTATTAATATATAATAATAAAAATAATTAAATTCAATAACATGCTTTAACCACCCTTTATATCAGCTGTGCACCTTTATGGTGTAAATACAGCCTATCTACCAATTGGATCAAATATAAAAGTGAGCCGAATTAGTGTTGATACTGCAAGGAGACGTATTGTGTGAAAAGAAATGTAAGATGTTGTTTAATGGCTGATATATTTATGATCCACGTCACGTTTTCAGTTCCTCATGTTTGTCTAGAAGTCTTCTCATCAGGGCTCTATAAATACAGAACTACGGTAGATATGTAATATTTAATGCAGCCGAACCGTGTATTACAATGCCGTTATGTGATGACTTTCAAAGAGAAAAGCAAGCACACTCGGAATAAAGTATTATTATTATTTTTCTTTTTAAATGTTTTCAGTCTGTTTCCGGTATTTGTTAATGACGATGTGCTCTGAGATGTGAGACTGGAATTGCACAGGGGAAAATAACGTATCTTTAGATGCGGATTTTGTTAAACTAATATGTTTGCGCTGTGGACCAACACTATACATTGACGGGGAAGGGGGTAGAAATAAAGATAACACCATTAAACAGTTACACAACATAACAGAAATAATATCGATAGCAGCGTCCCTAGCAACCACCTTGGTAACAATGAAAACGTCGCGATTTCCTGAAGTAATCTTCGTAATAACTAGCAAACTAAAGATCATGTACATCCACTGCACACATAATCTGAAATAACAACTCATATTTCTCGCATCAAATGACATCAAAACGCATTTTAATGGCCAAACTAACTTTAAAATAGGCATTTTCCACCGAGAATAAAACGAAGTTCGGCCATGTTTTCTTTTTCTGCAGGGAGAAATTTGAAGATCATGTGACATAGACGCCAGCCATCGGAATGAATGGTGAAAAAAACGGGGTTTGTCAAACAGAGCACATGGTGTAGTCCAAACGATAGCTGGGGATTCTGGGTAGTGTAGTGTCTTCTGCCATCCTTTACTCAGAAAAAAAATGTGTTTCTCCGAATCGAAGGAGAAAAATACAAAAGCATTGCACACAATTTAAAGAGCCTGTGACACCATCCCAACAACTGTTGTGCAATGAAATATTGGGCTACTAGTAATCTCGAACCATCAGTTTAAAAAAGAAAAAGCGATACCGTTCCGTTAAATATCAATAATTTCGAACATCGCGGGGAAATTCCTTGACTCATTTTGAAGTTTTGGGGGAAGCCGGAAGTGACGTCAATGCGGGAACGCTTCGAGAGCCAAACACGGACAAAGTGTGTTGTCATGCGTAGAAATGGTGAATTACTGAGATTAGGCACGTTAATAACGTTTTAATGAAGTTGACTACAGTATATTCATATTTGTCAGTGCTGTCATGTCAATTCGGCGACATAAACATAAATGATCGTGGTGAAGATGATGATTACATTAGGATTAAAAATCGGGAGTGAGAGCTGCTGAATTTCCTCCCGTCGGATGTGATATAAAAACAAATCGATTATTTTTGTGGTTGTAAACTCAAGTGGATGAAACTATATATATATATAAATATATATAAAGTTTATTAGTGCTTTCATGTCAATTCGGCGAACATATGATACATTAAATGATGAGTGAGGATGATGATTAAAAATCGTTTGTTTGAGCCGGTCTGCATTTCCTGATGAGAAAACAAACCGATGCTTTTTGTAGTTGTAGTACACCAACAACATGGATTAAACGTGTGGTTTTTTTACCACAATGTTGGGGAAATTAATGGATAAAATGCACGGATTATTATTATTATTCCCACTCCGATCGGGACACTAGGTCCACCGTTTCCCCGCAGAGAGGCCCCCCCGTTGACAGTTTACGTGGGCTGGGTGCAGTGGCGCACTGGCCATCGGGACGAATCCCGATGGGCCGGTACCGAAGTGGGCCGGTCGGATAAGTAACTAGCACATCCCCCATAGGCGGCGCGTGAGGCTCAGGTTTGAGAAGGCTAAATAACTTATTTTACCTGACGCTGCCCGCCTCCGGCGTCTATAGAAAAGAAATCAACTCAGTGTGCGGAGTTTAAATCTCTCAAGTCATTTTACAGGATAAAGAAAATACAGTTTAAACTGCCGTATGCAAAGAAGACGCCGACGTGTCGCACTTATCATTCATATTACATCATCAATCAGATCATCGATCATATAATATCATAATATATCATATATTTCCTTATCTGAGTCAGCTTCTCCAGCCTCATCTGGCCGTGCAACACTCACAGTGTCACAGACTGGATGCAGAAGTATTATTTAACACATTATGTTGACGAAACACTCGAGACAAATGTAATTAAAGTCAGATCCACGCGTGTCTTAGACGTGAACGCGCTCTCAGCTGGAGAGAGAAACCCTGGCTTGATTTACCGAGTTGATAACCAGCGTCGTAGGACCGCTTAGCGAGATCTCGTTTGTTAGTTTGTTGTTGTTAGTTTGTTTGTTACTCAAACATATCCAGGGTCTGTTGAACTGGCTTCGTAGTACAGGGCACAGGTGGCGAGCAGCGCTAATGTCAAAGACACAGACATTATACATTATATTTGTATTTTACCAGGATGCAGTGACACAAATATTTACATATTTACATTTACTATCTACAGCACCCTGACATCCCCCACTCCCCCCGTTGACAATTTACTAGCGGTACCGAAGTGGGCCGGTCGAGAGTCCCGGGATGATTTGTAGTCCCATTCCACCACTGGCTACATGACCATATGATCGCCCATATTGACGCACCTCATTCCTAAACTTCTAACAGATACAACATAAACCGATCCTTCAGCCTCATATGAGCTCTCAGACACGTTCAACATTAACCTGTCATCGCTATCTGAGCTTGCTGCTGTGTGCGCCGTCGTGCGTTTACATCTGACTGTATATATATAAAGGTTTACATGCAGATGCTGGGATCCTGGACGGTGCAGCTGGAGCGCTGTGCCCGCAATGACGTCACCCATCATTTGGCGGGACTTGAAGAATCCGCGAGAAGATCCAGAAAATTGTCAACATTGAAGGCAGATTAATGGTTATCAAAGTACAAATATCCAAAATCAGTTCAGTAACGGTTTTCAAGGGGACAATATGTACTCAAATTGATGGGTTTGGATGATGGGGGAAAACCGTGTCACAGGCTCTTTAAACCAATCAATGTTGTGTAATTAACAAGGATAATCTGGTGTTTTTTAGTCGATGAGTAGTGCAGATATCACTGTAAAATCAATCGACAGTAAGAGGAATACTTACTTCCGGGTGTACAATTCTCCGTTATCCAATGGGAATGGACGCTCACATTGCCTTTAAGGGCAGCCGACATAAACGAATGCCGTGCTTCCATGAGCGTCAAATCCCGACGCAGATGGGAATACATTGCAATCAGTTGAAAGCTATTTGCGTCCCTTTATGACGCTGAAGGAGCCTAGGAGCGTCACAATTGGACGCCACGGACACTTACCAAACGTCGCTATTGGAAGCTTAGGGAGTGAGAGTGTGTTGCATGTGCACAGCTGTATCCCCTCTCGTCGGGCTTAACTGAAGAACCCCTTAGAACCGGCCCATTTGATGTTAAATATTTATTTAAATGCATGAATCTTTCTCTTGTTAGTCAAGGAATTCAAAGTATGATGGTTGGTCCTGCTTTTGTGTTCCGTTTTGGTGTAAAATGTAGCCTAGATTTAAATACAAATATAATGATAGTAATGCGAAAGCCTTTACTCTGAAAATGTGTGTCCTGTAGATCCCCACATTCACCACAAACCCACATTCAGGACTATGAATTTTAAATAATTTAACTCCTGAATATTTTAACACAAAAAAATACAAATAATTGTTATTTATCAAGATCTAGCCATTTATGAAATAGCTTTCTTAGTAGCTATGTTTTAGTGACATTCAAGATCATTAAACATGACTTAAATTGTTAGTATAACCTTAAGAAATGAATTGCACATAATAATTCCCACGGAGCTGTGAGCACTGAGACATCAAAATCAAATCAAATTATGTGCCAGTACCAGCTCTAGCCGATCAAACCACGTGCTTGTGTGTCCGGGCAGGAGATCGATGTGATTGAATTTAGCTTCAACGCACGCTGCCGTGTGGACGCTGCGTTACTCTACTCTAATCTCAAGTGATAATATATCTAGTTAGGTAATCAAATGTTAAGTAAGGTAATTTAAAATATTAAAGTTAAATGAGAAAAAGTATGTATTGTACAAGTAAATAAAAAATACAAGACTGCACTTCATTAATGTTGTTGCATGTAAAGTCAATCCTCACTTCTGTATGTTTATTGAGAGCTACTGGTGGCAATCATTTGCTCTGTCATTCCAGGCATGTCACTGTTGTGAGACATCCACTGACATTCAGTCGTCAGTGTATCATTGCACTATTACTGATATCATTGTTTATGTTCTTGTTTTTTCTAATTTATTTTGGGTTGCCTGACATGACCGTGAAAACGCCAGCCAAGTTACAAATTCTTCTGAATCCCGATGACACCAGGAAGCTACTTCTGCCTAATGGAATTCCAGAGTAGGGTAGACATGTGGATATTATCCGGCTGAACAAAACGTGATCCGTCTCTTAAATGTGTTTCAACCACAGACCTTATTTCCAGCTATTTTCCAAAATCCTATGGAGAAATTGTTTTGTTTTTTTTGTCGAAGGAACCGGAAGTGGTAAAATGCTGACTTGTCCATTCTTGTTCTGTTTTTCTGTGACTATCTAGTTGCGCACGCTACTAAATAGACGCGCTTCCATGGAAACCAAACAATGGTGTAGCTGTAATAAAGTCCGAGTGGAAACAGTCGTGTGTAAATCTGATTTTGTCAGAAATCGGGAGAAATATGACCCCGGGAGGAAACCGGGAGAGGGCTATGAAATCGGGAGTCTCCCGCGAAAATCGGGAGGGTTGGCAAGTATGATCCCAATACCTGATGATGGTGTCCAAGAATACAACTTTACCATCTGTGAACTCGTATCTGGTTGAAATTATTGAACTGACACAAAAGGCCAACCTTGTTCAAAGATTGCAATGCTAGGGATTGAACTGCATTTTTCGTTGCTTAATTGCTTTGGCCTCTGTATGTTTCATTTGAAGTTAAAAAAATAATGTGACTTCACAGATTCTGGTAATGGTACTTAAACCCTTCTTAATGGCTAATACATGTTTATCTGAAGTTGTAATTAAGAGCTGCAGAAAATATTGTTGAAGTGTTTAAAAATGTAAAGAAAAACAAGATGTCATGCATACATTCTAGTCTTTAATTAAAAGGCAGCCAGGTTTAAACGCATTACATATTTACATTTTAAAGGAGAGATATGCAAGCTAGTTTAACATGTTCATATGCATATTTGTGATGTATTTGGTTAAGGCTACAGGAGAGTTTTGTAAAAAAAACTTTTATTTATTTTTTACATACGTGCAAATTGGTTGCATAATGTACTCAATCAATTGTATTAATGTGTTGATGTATTTATTTTTAATTCAAAAAATATTGTATTTTATAAAACAGAATAGGTGATGCATATTTTAAAGACATCCCAATAAATGTTAAGGTCTTTTGAAGAGAATATTCCTGTCTTTATGTGAACTGAGCTAAACAAGTGTTATAAGTCAAATGTAATTTGTTTACAGTAAACAAAACACACTATTGTATTGATGTACATTAAAGTGTTTGCTTTATAATAAAAGAAAATATTTTAAGCTAAAATAAAAAATATTACCTGCAACAAAATGAAGTATTTTTTTTAAAAAAAATTCACAAACTTAAAAACTCTACTTAGATCTAATATAAATATGAGGTTAGTCCAAAAGGAAAAATTAAGTTATAACAAAGTAATAAATGTTGTGCGGTCTTCAGAATGAATCATCTTATTACTTTGTGTGAATGTAAATATATATCTTAGACAGAAGCAATATTTTTCACTTAACTTAACTTAATTTTTTTAGGTTGAAAAATCAAGTTGGAATAAACAAGAAAAATTAACTGTAACAAATTAGCGCAATTTTTTCAACTTAGTCCAAAGTATCCATTTTTTCAGTGTAGGGGGGTCTGGGGGCATGCTCCCACGGGAAGATTTTTTTTTAAATATTGAAGTTAAAAGCATCAATTTGGTGCACTTTGAGATCAACATGAAGCTAGCCTATATCTCTCAGCATCCATATGAAACAGAACTGTAGGCCTACACAGATTTACTTTTTCTTTATGGATATTTTACTAATCACTCCCCTTTTAAACTGTATTCTCGTGTTACTGTCCTATAGTATTTCATAGCCGTTTTTTATCTATTCTTTAATAACTATAATGATCATAAAAAGGTGTTCCTCGCAAATACCTTAGTGTAGAAACAGCTCTTTATATCCGTTAGCATAGCTAGCTAATCAGATGCTAACAACAACATGCGCTCGTGCCACACACACACAGAGCCGAGCTTGAATGAAACATAGAGACCCAGAAGTACTTATACTGTACTGTATATCATATTTTTTTTTATGGCTTTACTGTATAATCAGTGCAACAGATGAACAGATCGCCACTGGGCTCTCATCTAAACACACAGCCACGTAATGATAACAAAACAAAGGTTGGGGGTCATTGTTCAAGCAACACACCAATCAGAGAGCTGCAGTGAGCACACATCAGGCTGTGTTTTATATTTATAGTCTTTATTTCTGATTTATTTCACACAAAAACTTTTAGTGGAAACATTTTAATTTATATGATTAAAAAAAAACGACAAAGTGGCAAGGCTTGCCCACCCTGCATTGGGGAGCATAGTGACTCATTTGGGGGGGGCATGGCCCGCGAATAACCCCCCCATGACGCCGACCCTGACTAAAACATAGCTATTAAGAAAGCTATTCCATAAATGGCTAGATCTTGATAAATAACAATTATTTGTATTGTTTTGTGTTAAGATATTCAGGAGTTAAATTATTTAAAATTCACAGTCCTGAATGTGGGTTTGTGGTGAATGTGGGGATCGACAGGACACACATGTTCAGAGTAAAGGCTTTCACATTACTATCATTATATTTGTATTTAAATGTAGTCTACATTTTACACCAAAATGGAACACAAAAGCAGGACCATACATTGAATTCCTTGACTAACAAGAGAAAGATTCATTCATTTAAATAAATAATTAACCAGAAATGGGCCGGTTCTAAGGGGTTATTCAGTTAAGCCCGATGAGAGGGAGACAGCTGTGCACATGTCATCATTAACAGACATCGTTTAAAAGTGACGTTTGAGTGAACGAGGACATCCCAATTAATACCTGAGGACTCCTCTGTCCTCGCGTCACCTCCTTGTGTCTCTCGCTCGCATCTTACGGAGGCGGAGCAAAGACGCAAGGAAGGGACGCGAGTGAGGGAAAGGAGGAGTCGAGGAGGGGTATTGGGATGAGGCTAAGAGACAAAGAGGAAAACATGAGACAGGGAGAAAGGAACAGCAAAACAAAGCCCATTACCAGACACACAAAACTAAAACCGTGACAAAACACCAAGATCGTGACAATCTATGAATATCTATTTAGATAAGTTGCAATCATCATTAACAATGAAGTTTATTCACTTACCATTTTGGGCAAATTTGCTGGCCATAGTTCGTTAGGAGGAGCTGGTCTGCTGCTGAGCTGAGGAAGTGAAGTTAGTCTGCAACAACACTTCCTTAAATACAGACTGCATGCAGCAAACCACACCCACACACTGCTGACATCACAGTCTGATTTCAGCTACAGTGGGATGATTCATAGATTAAAAAGTATAAGATCCTTCCCTTAATAAACAGAACAAGGGGAAATACAGCCTCATGTATCAGATTTAAAATTGAACAGATTATATATTTTAGATGTAAGCCCTCAATGCTCTTTACATATCAACATTCAGCCATTCACACATATTCATAGAGGCAGATGCTGACATGCAAGGTGCTCAGGGAGACTAACATCCACACACACTCACACACGTTGGATATACCAATGTGTGGTTAAGTATCTTGCCCAAGGTCACATGGACATGTAGAGCTGCATTTTATTTACAGTTTGACTGCACCTCCAACAGTCTGCAGCTCTCAAAGTGTTTTTAAAGAAACATGGACAGTTGGCTTCAGCATTCGGCATAATCGTGATTTAATCTAATCTGGCTTCATATTATTAAAAGCAACACGAGCATCAACCCGACGCAGTCCGCCATTGTTGTGGTTGTGAGCGGCTGGGAACACAACTGGGACTAAAAAGGAGAACCAGTTCAGAACCAGAAAAGCACGGAGCTAGAACTGGTTTGGTGGGAAGGGGCATGGATGTGTTTAAACTGCCATCTCTTTCCCCGTTAGGTTTTCACGTTCATGTGATATGATTTTATTGCACTTCTTATTCAGGGTCTCAAATGATTGACACCGTTATATTTCCCATTAGAATGTATTTTCCTTTCACTTTTAGATAACTGCCCTCAGTTAACCCTGCTCTCCCTCCCTTCAACATTTACAATAAATGCCCTCTGTTCTTCTAAATCCCACAACAACCTGCAGACTGTAGTCAGCACTTTGAACTGTAGCTTTCAGTCTCTGTTCATGACAGAATGTCATATTATGCTGCAATCACAATCTTGGAAACTTTCAAAACCTTCAGCAGGGCTTTGAAATAAACAAGTTGTGTTTCACTTCCTTTGGAATGTACACCGTTGAATCCTCATACAAACTTCCCCCATTCTCGCAATGGTGGTTCAAGTGGAGTTCTTCCCAGCTTCAGTCTTCCCCTACATCACAATCCTGAGCACCTCATGATTGTTTTTGATATTAGAAATGTCAATGCACAAATGGGATTTATTTTCAGACACTGACACACAGTCTGATTCAGGATATAGCATAATCAGTGGCGTAACAAGGTTGTGATTGGCCCCAGTGATAATATTGTTTTGGGGCCCATCACCCCAGATATAAGCGCACGCTGATGCGCTCACACACGCACGGACATACACAACCACTCAGAAGCACCACATGTAGGCTATCAACAACAGCCTGCCCTGGCCTCAGACCACCACAGACTGACAATGGCACAGCGAACTAAGAAGAGGATTCCCCCTGTTTCCTTGATGTTGGTCTCTGGGGAATGGGCCGGTAGGCCTACATAGACCAGTTGCTATAATATAGCTTTTGATCTTGACGTCAGGGGGTCTCAATAGCGCCATAGAGTCCCCTATCGGTTGGGGCCCTTGGGGGAACTGTTGGACCACCACCGGGTACAGCCAAATCCAGCCTCTCCTACTGACTGGCTGGAGAAGAAGGTCGCACAGCCACGGCCACGGATACAGCTTCACTTGTGGAGCTAGATGGCAATGATGGTGGTGAGGCAGGTGAGCTATCCTTTGCCTCCGGCACCGGCTGCCGCTGCACGTCAGCATTGCTAATGATAGCGCTCGATTTCGAGGACGATATATGACACAAAAAACGGTCTAATTTTGTCTGTTTAGCTGTTACATCTCCTTGTTCTCTCGTTTTCTTTCTCTTTTGAGCGCCGCTCTTGTGCTTTGGTTTTCTGTACATTATGAATGCAAGCTATTAGATTTAATATAATATTTTATAATGCTGCCGAACTTGCTGCTGCTAGCTACAGTACAGTACTGGTTGATTAAACGGTTCGCTCGTCACGCAAGGTATCACATGACATGAAAGGGAGCAAGTTCATTGGACAGACAAATTACAAATTAATTTAGGTTGCTTGGTTACTTTGAAGACTGCGTGAACCGGTCAATGCCATTGGGGCATGGGCCCCTGGCCGTCTCTGGGCTCCGGTGCGTTGCACCGTCGATAGTTACGCCACTGAGCATAATTGAGATTAAACTGACCATCTTCATTTATGTACTTGGATGTCTTTCCCCTCTAGGCTATCACGTTCATGTGATATGATTTTATTCAACCTCTTATTTAGGGACTCAAATGATTGACACCCTTACATTTCCCATTAGAATGTATTTTCCTTTCACTTTTAGATAACTGCCCTCAGTAAACCCTGCTCCCCCTTCCCTTCAGCATTTACAAGAAATGCCCCCTGTTCTTCTAAATGCAACAAAAATGTGCAGACTGTAGTCAGCACTTTGAATTGCAGCTCAAGTGGAGCTCTTACTAGCTTCAGTCTTCCCCACCATCACATCCGGAGCACTTCACCATTCTACGTATCTGTTATCTGACGAGAAGGTTGAAAAGATAAACTATTTATAAAAATTGGAATTTTTGAAATTTCAATGCAAAAGTAGGATTTATGTTCAGACACATATTCCAGGTTAATGCAATTTCAGAAGCTACTTTTAATTGACTGATCCACACTTTTACAACAGCCTGATCTTTGTCAAAGTGGTTTTAAAAGAAAATGGAAAGGCTGGCTAGAGTCAAATAGTCAAAAAATCTGCCCCTATCGTCTATTCCTTGACCTCTGTGTGAAACGTCACGGGGTTAAGGAATAGTGGATAGGAGAATTCAAAACGATTTAGGAGAAGAGACTGCGGTGCTTTGAGAATCCGACTGCACTTTCAATATACGACGTATTTATGATGCGCCAGCGGACGTCATGAATGTGCGTCTGCTGCTGTGGGGAAACTCTTTTTTCATACAGCGGACCACATGGATGTATAATAAGAACGACGGACTACTGTAAACACATCTAGAGACTTTGCACCGTGCTCTGATGCTGTTCTTTTATGCTTTATGAACGTGGACAACAGAGAGACAAATATTTTTCATGAACGAGGTTGTAATTGAAATAAAAAAGGAAAGTGGCTCGTCATCCTCACCCTTTGGTCCACATTAATACAAATGATCCCAATATGTATGATGTTATGAAAAGATCTTTAAATAAATACAAATGTATTTATTATAAACGTTAGTCCTTAACATCTATCACTGTGTAAATAACCATTAAACATGTTTTAAAAGTTGAACAAACCCCACAAAGCTCAGTAAAGACTGTGAAATGTTGACTTTATTTGATCATTTCAGTAAAAACTAACGTTCATATTTCTCTTTTTGATTATAAAACTGATGACCTTTCAAAACAAAGCACTTTGGCAAGTTGCCACCTACCTTTTAAAATGCTTAATAAGCACCGTAACTTTCATGATATCATTTCTCGGTCATAATCGGTTGTTTCCGGGAACGGCCGAATGTTGTGTCACGGGAAATTACGGCCGCAAGGCATTGTGGGGCAGCATTTTCTCCTTTCCTTTCGTAAAGCAAGGTCCAATGTTACCTAAGCTAAAGCAGGTTATAACCATAGACTGTATATATACATGGACGTCACCCATAGGATTCTGCAGAGTTGCCGTGAAGCCCTTAGTAGGCGGAGTTGGCCACTAACGGCTCGACAGTGACGTCAGAGTTCAACTCCCGCCTGCTCCAAATAAGGGCAAAGATGCGGGACCTCCTGCCACCGAGCTGGAGCTAGCTGAAGCTACCAAGCTAAGCTAACATGCTCCCCATCTGCACACTGCCATCGCATTTTACGTTTGTAAGGTAAGCGGACATGAAACTATTCAGCAAAACTATAAATAATAATCTAAGTTATTGAGTTTTTAGCATAATACTTCAGAATCTTAAAATCCCTTAACGTTTTATGCAATTGTGCTAAATTCAACACTGGAATCAAGCAAATATTAATATGTTTGCATGACATTAGTTATTTATATTTTTATATCACTTAACTATACGTTTAATACATTTAAGTCAAGCTAAGGTACATATGATGGTAGCTAGTTAGTGCTCTTACCTGTGAGGCCTCCTCCAAACAGCATAATAACCAGACTGTATCATTACAACTAAGTACCAGTTCTAGATCCTTGACTTTAGACAAACAATTCAAAAGACAACATGTATTTAAAGACCAATCTTTATTTGAATGTGCCTCTTAACCTGGGATATTAGTTATACAGTAATAGTATTGACAATCTAAAAAAACTGAGCAACTCAACAGTCAACTTTATATTTCTTATTGTCTAATCATTTATTATTTTCATTTCCCCCCTCTCATATTCAGTGTGGACGGATTGAGATAGCGTGGTGTCCAGAGAGCTGCTGAGACTTCAGGGAGAAACCTCCGTGTGATGGACGTCCTGTCTGTTGGTTTGGAGAGGACTGAGGGTCTTTCCTCTGCGAGGAGGACCAGGCCTGATGGAGGAGGACCAGGTCTGATGGAGGAGCCCATGCTGGGCAAAGCTGATACCAACTGCACAGGCCTAGTCTGTCACTTTATTTGACTAAATGTGTTTACTTATACATTTAATAGGTTTACACCTTCTGTCCATACTGTATGTGCTTTTTATTTAAAACATGTTTGATTAAGTTTTGGTTCACATTTCAATAATTTGTATTTGTATCCTTTCGTCCATTATTCTTACTGAAAATGTTAGATCACACATTCACATCTGACTGAAGATTTATTTATTTGTGATGTTGCAAACTCTGCGGTACAAGGCACAAGTGATGTGAAGCTCATAAAGCGAGGCAAATAGAAATAATCAGCTGATGGAGTGTAGATGTGGATGTGTAGATGTGGAAATAGATGCATCCCATCAGCTGACTGTTTTTACAATAAAAGTAGTTTCTTAGTTGTCCGGGCCAGCCGGTTTCCTAGGATCTAACTTGGATAGTGCTTCATGAACAATACCAATAGTTAAAGGAGTAAAACTGAAAGGGTTTTCCAGACCACATTATTCAGAGTCAAGGATTGGAGTGTTCACAGAAGCAGAAGTACAGTCAGTGACAGAATCAAACAGAGAGCCACAAGACACAAAATGCTTATTAAAGCAATTTAGCATAGTGGCCCTGTCTGATATAGAGCCAGATGCTGTGGTAAGGCACGGAGGTAGCTCATTTAGGATATCACCAGTGGAAATCGATTTTATGGCTTTCCAACATTTCCTAGGATTATTCAGGTTTTCTGTGGTAACCGACAAATAGTACTTTGATTTACCACTTTTTATTTGAGATGTGAAGCTATTTCTTAGCTGCCTAAAATGCAGCCATTCTACCTCTGAGCCTGATTTCCTAGCCTTAGTCCAAGCATTATTTCTCTCATGAAGGAGACTGGACAGCTCAGCAGAAAACCAGGGATTGTTTCGTCCCTTCACTCTAAATTTACGCAGAGGTGCATGTCTATCTATAATTTTCATAAAACCAAGATAAAAATAAGACCATGCAGTTTCTACATCAGCACACAGATTGATTTTACCCCAATCAAAATCAAACAGATCATGTAAAAAACCCTGCTCCACAAAGTGTTTTTTGTCTCTCTTTGTGATGACACGTGGTTTAACCTTATGGACCTTAGTGTCCCTAATTGTGGCTACAACACAGTGGACTCACATAATTAGCAAATACTCCCACAGATGAGTATTTATGTGGAACATTTGTTAAAATTAGGTCAATTAAGGAGGATTTATTTGGGGACTTAATATTTGGGCGAGTAGGACTGTCTATAATCTGGGTAAAATTCAAAGAGGTACACAGGTTTTACGATACAGGTTTTACGATCTAGTACGATATAAACTGTAACCATTTATGTCAGAGGCCAAAATGGATTTATCTAGCCTTAACACATAGTCCGAGTGTCGCGGATGCCTGACGTGAGCATTACTGTTATATTTTATAGCGATTTCTCCCGTATGGAGTGCTTTTGTTTCATGCAAATGTTCACTTTAATGCACTGCCATTTGGTCGGTAGTGATGGCCAGTCACTGCCCATCCTCCCCTGGTGTCCAGCAGAATACTTGCTTCCTGTTCCAGAGCCAACAAGAGGCTCTTACAGCTGCATCCCCCAACCTACGAGCAGCTGTTTTGCACTCCATACCTGCTATTCCCAGAGCTGTGAGCGTCTTCCACTCAGATTGGGCCACTTTATATATATATAACACCCAATACTTACTGTAACATTAAAGATTAATAGACAATATCAACTCTGTGTTTGAGAGTCAGAAAAAGGCAATAGTGTCAACGTTAGGACGTAGCTGAATGCAAACCTTTATTTATCTAGCCTTAACACATAGTCCGAGTGTCGCGGATGCCTGACGTGAGCATTACTGTTATATTTTATAGCGATTTCTCCCGTATGGAGTGCTTTTGTTTCATGCAAATGTTCACTTTAATGCACTGCCATTTGGTCGGTAGTGATGGCCAGTCACTGCCCATCCTCCCCTGGTGTCCAGCAGAATACTTGCTTCCTGTTCCAGAGCCAACAAGAGGCTCTTACAGCTGCATCCCCCAACCTACGAGCAGCTGTTTTGCACTCCATACCTGCTATTCCCAGAGCTGTGAGCGTCTTCCACTCAGATTGGGCCACTTTATATATATATAACACCCAATACTTACTGTAACATTAAAGATTAATAGACAATATCAACTCTGTGTTTGAGAGTCAGAAAAAGGCAATAGTGTCAACGTTAGGACGTAGCTGAATGCAAACCTTTATTTATCTAGCCTTAACACATAGTCCGAGTGTCGCGGATGCCTGACGTGAGCATTACTGTTATATTTTATAGCGATTTCTCCCGTATGGAGTGCTTTTGTTTCATGCAAA
This sequence comes from Pseudochaenichthys georgianus, assembly GCF_902827115.2. NCBI lineage: Eukaryota > Metazoa > Chordata > Actinopteri > Perciformes > Channichthyidae > Pseudochaenichthys > Pseudochaenichthys georgianus. Next base: position 42,084,929 of record NC_047519.1, read on the forward strand.
TGTTCACTTTAATGCACTGCCATTTGGTCGGTAGTGATGGCCAGTCACTGCCCATCCTCCCCTGGTGTCCAGCAGAATACTTGCTTCCTGTTCCAGAGCCAACAAGAGGCTCTTACAGCTGCATCCCCCAACCTACGAGCAGCTGTTTTGCACTCCATACCTGCTATTCCCAGAGCTGTGAGCGTCTTCCACTCAGATTGGGCCACTTTATATATATATAACACCCAATACTTACTGTAACATTAAAGATTAATAGACAATATCAACTCTGTGTTTGAGAGTCAGAAAAAGGCAATAGTGTCAATGTTAGGACGTAGCTGAATGCAAACCTTTATTTATCTAGCCTTAACACATAGTCCGAGTGTCGCGGATGCCTGACGTGAGCATTACTGTTATATTTTATAGCGATTTCTCCCGTATGGAGTGCTTTTGTTTCATGCAAATGTTCACTTTAATGCACTGCCATTTGGTCGGTAGTGATGGCCAGTCACTGCCCATCCTCCCCTGGTGTCCAGCAGAATACTTGCTTCCTGTTCCAGAGCCAACAAGAGGCTCTTACAGCTGCATCCCCCAACCTACGAGCAGCTGTTTTGCACTCCATACCTGCTATTCCCAGAGCTGTGAGCGTCTTCCACTCAGATTGGGCCACTTTATATATATATAACACCCAATACTTACTGTAACATTAAAGATTAATAGACAATATCAACTCTGTGTTTGAGAGTCAGAAAAAGGCAATAGTGTCAACGTTAGGACGTAGCTGAATGCAAACCTTTATTTATCTAGCCTTAACACATAGTCCGAGTGTCGCGGATGCCTGACGTGAGCATTACTGTTATATTTTATAGCGATTTCTCCCGTATGGAGTGCTTTTGTTTCATGCAAATGTTCACTTTAATGCACTGCCATTTGGTCGGTAGTGATGGCCAGTCACTGCCCATCCTCCCCTGGTGTCCAGCAGAATACTTGCTTCCTGTTCCAGAGCCAACAAGAGGCTCTTACAGCTGCATCCCCCAACCTACGAGCAGCTGTTTTGCACTCCATACCTGCTATTCCCAGAGCTGTGAGCGTCTTCCACTCAGATTGGGCCACTTTATATATATATAACACCCAATACTTACTGTAACATTAAAGATTAATAGACAATATCAACTCTGTTTGAGAGTCAGAAAAAGGCAATAGTGTCAACGTTAGGACGTAGCTGAATGCAAACCTTCACAGTACAGGTTATTATGTAATGGTCGTTCCTGAGTATGAGGAAGAAAGTAAAAAGTGAAAGACATTCATAGTGTGCTGATAACCGACATGACTCACCATTAAAAAATGTGTGAGTACAGATAAAGCACCTGTCACATAGATACATAGATATGAAGGAAATAACATATTTCACCCTGCAGTATTTTAGAGTGTTATGTTTCCTTGTAGCTTTCTGTGTGTGGAATTCTTTCTCAAAGGTTCAAGAACAAGGATATAATAGTAATAGTTCCAAGTGATCATGCCTCCATCAACTCCAAAGAGTTTCATGCTAATGCAAAATGGCTCCATCTCCCTCAGTATGCAACTCAACGTTAAATTATTACAACGGTTAACTTGTATGGAGCATATTTGCTGTTACTAGCTAACGCTAATTTACACATGGACCTCTATGGATAAAACAGGACCAATAAAATCTAACTTTGAGTATCTTCTGCAATATACTACATGAGGAATTTTATTTCAACTGGAATCTTTTTAACAGTTTCGAACACAGCTCAGTGGCATCTAAACTTGTTTAACCACAATCGTTTCATCTCCTTTGAACACATCACAAGGAAGTACCAACGGCTTCTGAAATATGTCAGTAGACAGGGTGATAAATCAAAGCAGGGGAATTGAAAATGTTCCAGAAACTGTGACAGGTTGGCACAATAAAAAACGTCTTGAACTCTGCATTCTACGACCTTATATTTTAGTGAAACATTGCATTCCATTGATTGAAAGACCACACGGTGGTTCAACCCCATTGAAGGCTGCAGCAGGAATTAAAAGAAACTGTCAGAAGAAAGCTGTGCTATCTGGAGAAACGTCTGTTTTTCCATTGTATTTTGGAGGGAGTAACCCTCTACATCAGGGGTGGGGAACCTTTTTCCTCTCAAGGGCCATTTCAATTTTTACAATATCCTCAGAGGGCCGTACAAGTTATTGAGCTCTGCTTAAAAAAACTAAAATCACAGCCCATTCATTTCATTCTGTGCAAAGAAAAAGCAACCTCTTAATCCAGATATCTCACCATGACTCGCGTATGCATGCACGTGCAGGGTGTGGCGTGACCACCAAAACAGAAAGATATGGACACAAGATGTGTGCAAATGTATTTAGTTTCCGATGATTTAAGTGGGGGGGGGACCTAACCTCCTCTACGGGGGTCCGGGGGGCATGCTCCCCTGGGAAGATTTTTTTTTAAATGTTGAAGTTAAAAGCATCAATCTGGTGCACTTTGAGAGCAACATGAAGAGATCTATGGACACATCTCTCAACACCCAAACACAACTGTAAGCAGATTTTCTTTTAATTTATGGATATTTGACAAATCACTCCCCTTTCAAACTGTATTCTTCTTTATTAATAACTGTCATACAGTATTTTATACCTGTTTACTTTATTCTCTTATTTTTTTTATAACTATAATGATCATATAAAGATGTGCCTTTACCTCACTGGTTGTAGAAAAAGCTTCTTATATTCGTTAGCATAGCTAGCTAACCAGATGCTAATGATAACAACACAGTTATTGACTGTCTGATCAGTATGACAGATGAGCAGATCGCCACTGGGCTTTCAACTAAAGACACAGACACGCAGAAACTGCGGCATGTGTATGGACTTATCGGTACTGCAATTTCTGAAGTGCTGGAGTGGTGTTCTGGTGCTCTCCGTCAGAACTGCACCCCTGTCAGTCGAGACATATACCACGTGATGACACGTTAGGCTCGTGTTGTGTTCAAGGACTCTGACCTTGGCCAGGAAAAACAGGCACTCGCATGTTTAATTTTTTTGCGATCTAGATTTCTTTCATTTTATATTTTTTGCGTGTGTTTATAAATTACCTCGAGGGCCGTACCAAATTGTCTCGCGGGCCGTATACGGCCCGGAGGCCGGAGGTTCCCCACCCCTGCTCTACATTAAGGGTACTGTATCATTTACATTTAAAGATGATTTAGAAGAACTCAAAACCAGTAAACCACATAACCAAAACTAAAACTTCTTGCAAGTGGTTCAAGGTATTTGAATGTAGGTTAAGACCTTGCAGGAACGAAGGGAGCTGATATGTCCTACAATAGTATATGACATTACTATAACACCGTAATATATTACAACCAATGCATTTACTGAAACATTACAGATTAACAGACAGTATCAACTCTGTGTTTGAGAGTTAGAAAAACCCAATGCTGATAACGTTAGGACGTTTGGAAGCCTCACCTACTCTTGCCAGGTCGAGTGATTTTGGACAAATAAACAAATACTAACTCTAGCCCTCGCTAAAGCCCTAAACTTGATGACTGCTGATATTATAAAAGTAATTGATGAAAACTCAGATCTCTGGTCGAGTGTATTAATAAGCATTCTGCGGAGCTCCAGTCTGCTAGCAGCCGGCGAGATGAAGCAGAGACCAGGATCAGGCGGTAAAAAACTCTGCCACAGTGCAAGAACCTGGGATTGGCGAACTTGAGAAGAAGGTCAGCGCTCTAACGGAGAGCTTCGATTTGGCTGAAAACTACAGCAGGCGTCTGAATATTCGGGTTGTTGGCTTGTTCTTCCATTCATGCAGAGTGGACCTGTTTTATAACATGGTGGACACTTAGAACTTTATACTCCTTAACACATAGTCCGAGTGTCGCGGATGCCTGACGTGAGCATGACTGTTATATTTTATAGCGATTTCTCCCGTATGGAGTGCTTTTGTTTCATGCACATGTTCACTTTAATGCACTGCCATTGGGTCGGCAGTGATGGCCAGTCACTGCCCATCCTCCCCTGGTTTCCAGCAGAATACTTGCTTCCTGTTCCAGAGCCAACAAGAGGCTCTTACAGCTGCATCCCCCAACCTACGAGCAGCTGTTTTGCACTCCATACCTGCTATTCCCAGAGCTGTGAGCGTCTTCCACTCAGATTTGGCCAGTGTATATATGTATAACACCCAATACTTTTACTGTAACATTAAAGATTAATAGATAATATCAACTCTGTGTTTGAGAGTCAGAAAAAGGCAATACTGTCAACGTTAGGACGTAGCTGAATGCAAACCTTCACAATACAGGTTATTATGTAATGGTCGTTCCTGAGTATGAGGAAGAAAGTAAAAAGTGAAAGACATTCATAGTGTGCTGATAACCAACATGACTCACCATTAAAAAATGTGTGAGTACAGATAAAGCACCTGTCACATAGATATGAAGGAAAGAACATATTTCACCCTGCAGTATTTTAGAGTGTTATGTTTCCTTGTAGCTTTCTGTGTGTGGAATTCTTTCTCAAAGGTTCAAGAACAAGGATATAATAGTAATAGTTCCAAGTGATCATGCCTCCATCAACTCCAAAGAGTTTCATGCTAATGCAAAATGGCTCCATCTCCCTCAGTATGCAACTCAACGTTAAATTATTACAACGGTTAACTTGTATGGAGCATATTTGCTGTTACTAGCTAACGCTAATTTACACATGGACCTCTATGGATAAAACAGGACCAATAAAATCTAACTTTGAGTATCTTCTGCAATATACTACATGAGGAATTTTATTTCAACTGGAATCTTTTTAACAGTTTCGAACACAGCTCAGTGGCATCTAAACTTGTTTAACCACAATCGTTTCATCTCCTTTGAACACATCACAAGGAAGTACCAACGGCTTCTGAAATATGTCAGTAGACAGGGTGATAAATCAAAGCAGGGGAATTGAAAATGTTCCAGAAACTGTGACAGGTTGGCACAATAAAAAACGTCTTGAACTCTGCATTCTACGACCTTATATTTTAGTGAAACATTGCATTCCATTGATTGAAAGACCACACGGTGGTTCAACCCCATTGAAGGCTGCAGCAGGAATTAAAAGAAACTGTCAGAAGAAAGCTGTGCTATCTGGAGAAACGTCTGTTTTTCCATTGTATTTTGGAGGGAGTAACCCTCTACATCAGGGGTGGGGAACCTTTTTCCTCTCAAGGGCCATTTCAATTTTTACAATATCCTCAGAGGGCCGTACAAGTTATTGAGCTCTGCTTAAAAAAACTAAAATCACAGCCCATTCATTTCATTCTGTGCAAAGAAAAAGCAACCTCTTAATCCAGATATCTCACCATGACTCGCGTATGCATGCACGTGCAGGGTGTGGCGTGACCACCAAAACAGAAAGATATGGACACAAGATGTGTGCAAATGTATTTAGTTTCCGATGATTTAAGTGGGGGGGGGACCTAACCTCCTCTACGGGGGTCCGGGGGGCATGCTCCCCTGGGAAGATTTTTTTTTAAATGTTGAAGTTAAAAGCATCAATCTGGTGCACTTTGAGAGCAACATGAAGAGATCTATGGACACATCTCTCAACACCCAAACACAACTGTAAGCAGATTTTCTTTTAATTTATGGATATTTGACAAATCACTCCCCTTTCAAACTGTATTCTTCTTTATTAATAACTGTCATACAGTATTTTATACCTGTTTACTTTATTCTCTTATTTTTTTTATAACTATAATGATCATATAAAGATGTGCCTTTACCTCACTGGTTGTAGAAAAAGCTTCTTATATTCGTTAGCATAGCTAGCTAACCAGATGCTAATGATAACAACACAGTTATTGACTGTCTGATCAGTATGACAGATGAGCAGATCGCCACTGGGCTTTCAACTAAAGACACAGACACGCAGAAACTGCGGCATGTGTATGGACTTATCGGTACTGCAATTTCTGAAGTGCTGGAGTGGTGTTCTGGTGCTCTCCGTCAGAACTGCACCCCTGTCAGTCGAGACATATACCACGTGATGACACGTTAGGCTCGTGTTGTGTTCAAGGACTCTGACCTTGGCCAGGAAAAACAGGCACTCGCATGTTTAATTTTTTTGCGATCTAGATTTCTTTCATTTTATATTTTTTGCGTGTGTTTATAAATTACCTCGAGGGCCGTACCAAATTGTCTCGCGGGCCGTATACGGCCCGGAGGCCGGAGGTTCCCCACCCCTGCTCTACATTAAGGGTACTGTATCATTTACATTTAAAGATGATTTAGAAGAACTCAAAACCAGTAAACCACATAACCAAAACTAAAACTTCTTGCAAGTGGTTCAAGGTATTTGAATGTAGGTTAAGACCTTGCAGGAACGAAGGGAGCTGATATGTCCTACAATAGTATATGACATTACTATAACACCGTAATATATTACAACCAATGCATTTACTGAAACATTACAGATTAACAGACAGTATCAACTCTGTGTTTGAGAGTTAGAAAAACCCAATGCTGATAACGTTAGGACGTTTGGAAGCCTCACCTACTCTTGCCAGGTCGAGTGATTTTGGACAAATAAACAAATACTAACTCTAGCCCTCGCTAAAGCCCTAAACTTGATGACTGCTGATATTATAAAAGTAATTGATGAAAACTCAGATCTCTGGTCGAGTGTATTAATAAGCATTCTGCGGAGCTCCAGTCTGCTAGCAGCCGGCGAGATGAAGCAGAGACCAGGATCAGGCGGTAAAAAACTCTGCCACAGTGCAAGAACCTGGGATTGGCGAACTTGAGAAGAAGGTCAGCGCTCTAACGGAGAGCTTCGATTTGGCTGAAAACTACAGCAGGCGTCTGAATATTCGGGTTGTTGGCTTGTTCTTCCATTCATGCAGAGTGGACCTGTTTTATAACATGGTGGACACTTAGAACTTTATACTCCTTAACACATAGTCCGAGTGTCGCGGATGCCTGACGTGAGCATGACTGTTATATTTTATAGCGATTTCTCCCGTATGGAGTGCTTTTGTTTCATGCACATGTTCACTTTAATGCACTGCCATTGGGTCGGCAGTGATGGCCAGTCACTGCCCATCCTCCCCTGGTTTCCAGCAGAATACTTGCTTCCTGTTCCAGAGCCAACAAGAGGCTCTTACAGCTGCATCCCCCAACCTACGAGCAGCTGTTTTGCACTCCATACCTGCTATTCCCAGAGCTGTGAGCGTCTTCCACTCAGATTTGGCCAGTGTATATATGTATAACACCCAATACTTTTACTGTAACATTAAAGATTAATAGATAATATCAACTCTGTGTTTGAGAGTCAGAAAAAGGCAATACTGTCAACGTTAGGACGTAGCTGAATGCAAACCTTCACAATACAGGTTATTATGTAATGGTCGTTCCTGAGTATGAGGAAGAAAGTAAAAAGTGAAAGACATTCATAGTGTGCTGATAACCAACATGACTCACCATTAAAAAATGTGTGAGTACAGATAAAGCACCTGTCACATAGATATGAAGGAAAGAACATATTTCACCCTGCAGTATTTTAGAGTGTTATGTTTCCTTGTAGCTTTCTGTGTGTGGAATTCTTTCTCAAAGGTTCAAGAACAAGGATATAATAGTAATAGTTCCAAGTGATCATGCCTCCATCAACTCCAAAGAGTTTCATGCTAATGCAAAATGGCTCCATCTCCCTCAGTATGCAACTCAACGTTAAATTATTACAACGGTTAACTTGTATGGAGCATATTTGCTGTTACTAGCTAACGCTAATTTACACATGGACCTCTATGGATAAAACAGGACCAATAAAATCTAACTTTGAGTATCTTCTGCAATATACTACATGAGGAATTTTATTTCAACTGGAATCTTTTTAACAGTTTCGAACACAGCTCAGTGGCATCTAAACTTGTTTAACCACAATCGTTTCATCTCCTTTGAACACATCACAAGGAAGTACCAACGGCTTCTGAAATATGTCAGTAGACAGGGTGATAAATCAAAGCAGGGGAATTGAAAATGTTCCAGAAACTGTGACAGGTTGGCACAATAAAAAACGTCTTGAACTCTGCATTCTACGACCTTATATTTTAGTGAAACATTGCATTCCATTGATTGAAAGACCACACGGTGGTTCAACCCCATTGAAGGCTGCAGCAGGAATTAAAAGAAACTGTCAGAAGAAAGCTGTGCTATCTGGAGAAACGTCTGTTTTTCCATTGTATTTTGGAGGGAGTAACCCTCTACATCAGGGGTGGGGAACCTTTTTCCTCTCAAGGGCCATTTCAATTTTTACAATATCCTCAGAGGGCCGTACAAGTTATTGAGCTCTGCTTAAAAAAACTAAAATCACAGCCCATTCATTTCATTCTGTGCAAAGAAAAAGCAACCTCTTAATCCAGATATCTCACCATGACTCGCGTATGCATGCACGTGCAGGGTGTGGCGTGACCACCAAAACAGAAAGATATGGACACAAGATGTGTGCAAATGTATTTAGTTTCCGATGATTTAAGTGGGGGGGGGACCTAACCTCCTCTACGGGGGTCCGGGGGGCATGCTCCCCTGGGAAGATTTTTTTTTAAATGTTGAAGTTAAAAGCATCAATCTGGTGCACTTTGAGAGCAACATGAAGAGATCTATGGACACATCTCTCAACACCCAAACACAACTGTAAGCAGATTTTCTTTTAATTTATGGATATTTGACAAATCACTCCCCTTTCAAACTGTATTCTTCTTTATTAATAACTGTCATACAGTATTTTATACCTGTTTACTTTATTCTCTTATTTTTTTTATAACTATAATGATCATATAAAGATGTGCCTTTACCTCACTGGTTGTAGAAAAAGCTTCTTATATTCGTTAGCATAGCTAGCTAACCAGATGCTAATGATAACAACACAGTTATTGACTGTCTGATCAGTATGACAGATGAGCAGATCGCCACTGGGCTTTCAACTAAAGACACAGACACGCAGAAACTGCGGCATGTGTATGGACTTATCGGTACTGCAATTTCTGAAGTGCTGGAGTGGTGTTCTGGTGCTCTCCGTCAGAACTGCACCCCTGTCAGTCGAGACATATACCACGTGATGACACGTTAGGCTCGTGTTGTGTTCAAGGACTCTGACCTTGGCCAGGAAAAACAGGCACTCGCATGTTTAATTTTTTTGCGATCTAGATTTCTTTCATTTTATATTTTTTGCGTGTGTTTATAAATTACCTCGAGGGCCGTACCAAATTGTCTCGCGGGCCGTATACGGCCCGGAGGCCGGAGGTTCCCCACCCCTGCTCTACATTAAGGGTACTGTATCATTTACATTTAAAGATGATTTAGAAGAACTCAAAACCAGTAAACCACATAACCAAAACTAAAACTTCTTGCAAGTGGTTCAAGGTATTTGAATGTAGGTTAAGACCTTGCAGGAACGAAGGGAGCTGATATGTCCTACAATAGTATATGACATTACTATAACACCGTAATATATTACAACCAATGCATTTACTGAAACATTACAGATTAACAGACAGTATCAACTCTGTGTTTGAGAGTTAGAAAAACCCAATGCTGATAACGTTAGGACGTTTGGAAGCCTCACCTACTCTTGCCAGGTCGAGTGATTTTGGACAAATAAACAAATACTAACTCTAGCCCTCGCTAAAGCCCTAAACTTGATGACTGCTGATATTATAAAAGTAATTGATGAAAACTCAGATCTCTGGTCGAGTGTATTAATAAGCATTCTGCGGAGCTCCAGTCTGCTAGCAGCCGGCGAGATGAAGCAGAGACCAGGATCAGGCGGTAAAAAACTCTGCCACAGTGCAAGAACCTGGGATTGGCGAACTTGAGAAGAAGGTCAGCGCTCTAACGGAGAGCTTCGATTTGGCTGAAAACTACAGCAGGCGTCTGAATATTCGGGTTGTTGGCTTGTTCTTCCATTCATGCAGAGTGGACCTGTTTTATAACATGGTGGACACTTAGAACTTTATACTCCTTAACACATAGTCCGAGTGTCGCGGATGCCTGACGTGAGCATGACTGTTATATTTTATAGCGATTTCTCCCGTATGGAGTGCTTTTGTTTCATGCACATGTTCACTTTAATGCACTGCCATTGGGTCGGCAGTGATGGCCAGTCACTGCCCATCCTCCCCTGGTTTCCAGCAGAATACTTGCTTCCTGTTCCAGAGCCAACAAGAGGCTCTTACAGCTGCATCCCCCAACCTACGAGCAGCTGTTTTGCACTCCATACCTGCTATTCCCAGAGCTGTGAGCGTCTTCCACTCAGATTGGGCCAGTGTATATATGTATAACACCCAATACTTTTACTGTAACATTAAAGATTAATAGATAATATCAACTCTGTGTTTGAGAGTCAGAAAAAGGCAATACTGTCAACGTTAGGACGTAGCTGAATGCAAACCTTCACAATACAGGTTATTATGTAATGGTCGTTCCTGAGTATGAGGAAGAAAGTAAAAAGTGAAAGACATTCATAGTGTGCTGATAACCAACATGACTCACCATTAAAAAATGTGTGAGTACAGATAAAGCACCTGTCACATAGATATGAAGGAAAGAACATATTTCACCCTGCAGTATTTTAGAGCGTTATGTTTCCTTGTAGCTTTCCGTGTGTGGAATTCGTTCTCAAAGGTTCAAGAACAAGGATATAATAGTAATAGTTCCAAGTGATCATGCCTCCATCAACTCCAAAGAGTTTCATGCTAATGCAAAATGGCTCCATCTCCCTCAGTATGCAACTCAACGTTAAATTATTACAACGGTTAACTTGTATGGAGCATATTTGCTGTTACTAGCTAACGCTAATTTACACATGGACCTCTATGGATAAAACAGGACCAATAAAATCTAACTTTGAGTATCTTCTGCAATATACTACATGAGGAATTTTATTTCAACTGGAATCTTTTTAACAGTTTCGAACACAGCTCAGTGGCATCTAAACTTGTTTAACCACAATCGTTTCATCTCCTTTGAACACATCACAAGGAAGTACCAACAACACACTCTCACTCCCTAAGCGTCCAATAGCGACGTTTGGTCAGTGTCCGTGGCGTCCAATTGTGACGCTCCTAGGCTCCTTCTGCGTCATAAAGGGACGCAAATAGCTTTCAACTGATTGCAATGTATTCCCATCTGCGTCGGGATTTGACGCTCATGGAAGCACGGCATTCGTTTATGTCGGCTGCCCTTAAAGGTAATGTGAGCATCCATTCCCAGGAGTAAAGGATGGCAGAAGACACTACACTACCCAGAATCCCCAGCTATCGTTTGGACTACACCATGTGCTCTTGACAAACCCCGTGATAGTCCTCAAGCTCTGTGATTGGAGAGTGTGCTCCGAGGGTTAAGCCGATTCTCGAACAGCACTTTAAATGGGATGGAACCACGGCAGACTGTCCAAAACTGGATTTGAACGGGTCCACTGCGCCCCCCCTCCCCCACCCCGTCCCCAGAACTACACATGCTGGCTATTCTGTTTCGCAACATGCTCTCTATGGCACGTCTCTACTGGGAGTTGTAGTTTTAAAAGACGTTTTCGTATTTCCCATAATAAGAAGTTGCCAGTATTAAACTGTGTACATCCCTGGAGGTTTAGGGGACAGGAAACACTCACATTTAAAACATATAATTAATAAATGGGTGAAAATGGCTTGTGCCCATTATGGGCAGTATTAATATATATACCCACATGCCAGCTAAGGTCAGAAGAGCTTTATTTAACAGCTGGTCTTATGTGTGTGACCCCTGAGATAACATTACATTACATTAATTGATAAGCCTGAAACATGCACTTGTCAAGGTTCAGAGGCACATTTTGCAAATATGGCAGTAGCCATCGATCAGCTTAAGATAAAATATACTTTATTGATCCCAAGTTGGAACATTTGCGTTACATCAGCATGTGTAACAGTTAAATATGCAGTTGTGTTTATTTGAAAATCATTTAGTATAATCACATAAATTCTGTGTTTTATATTCAACAATTCTGTGTTCTTTATTTATTGATTGTTCAATACCTGACAAGGCCGGAGATGAAATATCTACATACATCTTATAAGAGTATAATACATTATGTATAATATCAGTTAAAATAAGTGCTTCAACATAGTTAACATTGCTGGAGGTATGCACACATATTGATAGATGTCTTGTAATGCACTATTGAGGAACCTGCAACCCAAGTTTTTCATTCAGTGCAGAACTACACCACAGTTGTGTAGGCCTATATGATATGTCAATAAACCTTAGAAAATCTTGAAATCTTGAAAGGGATGTGCAAAATAGTCATTACATACAGTCTTTAATTAACAATTAGTAGAGAACGAGTAATGAATATACTTTATAGGGATCGTATTAATATCTAATAATAAAAATATTGAAATTCAATAACATGCTTTAACCACCAGGTGTCCCTTTATATCAGCTGTGCACCTTTATGGTGTAAATACAGCCTATCTACCAATTGGATCAAATATAAAAGTGAGCCGAATTAGTGTTGATACTGCAAGGAGACGTATTGTGTGAAAAGAAATGTAAGATGTTGTTTAATGGCTGATATATTTATGATCCACGTCACGTTTTCAGTTCCTCATGTTTGTCTTCTCATCAGGGCTCTATAAATACAGAACTACGGCAGATATGTAATATGTAATGCAGCCGAACCGTGTATTACAATGCCGTTATGTGATGACTTTCAAAGAGAAAAGCAAGCACACTCGGAATAAGGTATTATTATTATTTTGGTCTGTTTCCGGTATTTGTTAATGACGATGTGCTGTGAGATGTGAGACTGGAATTGCACAGGGGGGAAATAACGTAGGCTATCTTTAGATGCGGATTTTGTTAAACTAATATGTTTAGGCTGTGGACCAACACTATACATTGACGGCGAAGGGGGTAGCAATAAAGATAACACCATTAAACAGTTACACAACATAACAGAAATAATATCGATAGCAGCGTCCCTAGCAACCACCTTGGTAACAATGAAAACGTCGCGATTTCCTGAAGTAATCTTCGTAATAACTAGCAAACTAAAGATCATGTACATCCACTGCACACATAATCTGAAATAACAACTCATATTTCTCGCATCAAATGACATCAAACGCATTTTAATGGCCAAACTAACTTTAAAATAGGCATTTTCTACCGAGAATAAAACGAATTTCGGCCATGTTTTCTTTTTCTGCAGGGAGAAATTTGAAGATCACGTGACATAGATGCCAGCCATCGGAATGAATGGTGAAAAAAACGGGGTTTGTCAAACAGAGCACATGGTGTAGGCCAAACGATAGCTGGGGATTCTGGGTAGTGTAGTGTCTTCTGCCATCCTTTACTCAGAAAACATATTTGTTTCTCCGAATCGAAGGGGGAAAATACAAAAGCATTGCACACAATTTAAACCAATCATAGTTGTGTAATTAACAAGGATAATCTGGTGTTTTTTAGTCGATGAGTAGTGCAGATATCACTGTAAAATCAATCGACAGTAAGAGGAGTACTTACTTCCGGGTGTAAAATTCTCCGTTATCCAATGGGAATGGATGCTCACATTGCCTTTAAGGGCAGCCGGCATAAACGAATGCTGTGCTTCCATGAGCGTCAAATCCCGACGCAGATGGGAATACATTGCAATCAGTTGAAAGCTATTTGCGTCCCTTTATGACGCTGAAGGAGCCTAGGAGCGTCACAATTGGACGCCACGGACACTGACCAAACGTCGCTATTGGACGCTTAGGGAGTGAGAGTGTGTTGGTACCAACGGCTTCTGGAATATGTCAGTAGTCCAGAGATATATTATTTAACTTCTATCCGTTCATATCCTGCTTGTAGAGTAACAATCCAAGTGTGGGTCAAATATCTGTGAGGGCCGGGTTCGAGTCTCGGAGAGGAAGTGTTTTCATTATATATTTTCAATCCCTAACAATCTTTGTATTTAATGCAACTTATTGCAAGGTCTGCTTCACCTTAATTGTCCCCACTGCTTGCTGCATCACCTTTACTGTACATTCATGCAAATGTCAGTGGACGACATTAGCACGCAATTGTTCTCCAATTCAATAACGCTGAGGTTCTAGACACGGTGAACCCCCTACAGATGAGTGGACGACTGGACGTCATGCTGGCCCTGGCAATACACTCTACACCTGAACCTGAAAAAGCAGAAAACTGGTTGACTGGTTATTTCTGAATTACAGTTACATTTCAACACAATCAAGCCAATGAGGCCGATTGTGAAGCTGGCAGGCCTTTCAGACATACCATTGGTGGTAAGAATCAGAATTAGGTGCTGTTTATCAGTGCTTCCCCATGTTATGTATCGCACAATGCACTTTAAGCACTTGGATGGTGCTTTCAATAAGAACACAAAAAGTTAGACGATATGGTTGCTAGCTAGTTAACAGCTAGTAGTAGATCGGGGCAGAGCAGGTATGTCAGATCCGAGCCAAGGCCATGCAATCGAAATCCACACTGCAATGTCTTATAATGCAAATCTGATGAATAAATTCATGTTTGTTGGAGAATTTTATTACACTTGACCAACCAATGTGTGAATGCACTAGATTAACGTGTTCCCTCATTTTATCTAAACATTAAATTAAAGGTCAAAAACAAACTCAAGGAACAAGGAAGGAGGAAGTGAACAAGGACAGAAAACAAAGAAGGGCCTTTCCCTTCTGATGCTGACACAAGGTAATTTACACCAGGCGTGCGTTGTTAGGAATGCAGCATACCTACAGAGCTGCTTCAGAGGGAGGCAGAAACACATGCAGCTGGAACAAAGACATGCAGACCGTTTCTGGGAAACAAATACATAGTTCTTTTTTTAAATCATTTTTTCTTCCGAGTAACTTCTCAAACTGCAGATCATCAAAGAAGATATATTACAGATCAGCATTCATACGTTTTACATAAATAGCTTCACTCTAAAATTAATGTAGCATTTGTAATCCCACCCCAATATTGCAACTGTAATAGTAGATAAAGCATATTTCATAAATATTCGTAATCTCACAGAATTTTTTTATTAAGGTTATTTCAATGTATTTATTTATTTGTTAAGCTATATATTTAGTTTATATTTTCTGTGACAACAGCATGATGTGAATAACTCTGTTCCTTCGTAAATTGTTTACATTACAGCAAACAAAGAAGGACCTTGTTCTTTTGCTGCTGGCACAGAATAGTTTCAACACTTTCAACACAATTACCTGAGCAAATTGGATGCTGCGTATCACAGTGCTCTGAGATTTGTCACAAATTGTAAAGCGCTTACACATCACTGTACCCTGTATACCAAGGCAGGTTTACCATCACTCTCTGTACGGAGGCTCAGTCATTGGTACACGTTTATCTATAAAGCTTTGTTGGGTAAACTCCCGTATTATATCTGCTCTCTGATAACACAGAGAGTTGCAAGCAGCTATTGTCTGAGGTCACATGATGTAGTCTTGTTAGATGACAAGGACAAGGACTGTCTGAGGTACGACAGCTTTTATGTGCGCAGCTCCACTTGCTTGGAACAATCTTCAGCAAGAATTGAAACTGAGCAATCTCATTCCTCTGCATGTTTTTAAAGCTAGGCTAAATGAAATGCTTGCTGATACAATGGGCACTTGTAAATGTCTATAACTATGTATCCTGTAAATATAAAGTGTGATGTCCTTTATTGTTTTATGTTTCATGTGGAACCTATCTGCTGCAGGTCTCCCTTGAAAAAGAGATCTATGATCTCAATGGGACCAATCTGGTTAAATAAAGGATTGAAATGAAATGAAATGACTTCCTTCAGACGACAGTTGGCCTTGTTTAGCTAAACAGCATACCTGCAGAGCTGCTGCAGAGGACCATGACAAAAACAACTCAAGGAAGGAAGGAGGACGTAAATAAAGACACAAAAACCAAATATGGGTCTTTCCCTTCTGCTGCTGGCACAGAATGTTTTAAACACTTCCTTCTCAAATGCATTTTGTGCCAATATCAAGGCCTGGTCAGCCAACCCCAAACTATGAGGGTTTCTAGTAAGACTTTCTGTCAGTTAAAAAACAATGCTGCCATAAAGATAATGTGTCTGTGATAAAGATGTCCATACATGATGGCCAACCTCAAGTATTAATACAGAGAAATCCACATCACATTAAAACTGCTTGATCTCCGTCTGTAGTAGAATGTTAATAATAATACATTTAATTTATATATCGCATCTCATCTGCCAAGACAAATCTTGAAGCGCTTGTTCTAGAACTAACTGTATCTAATGAACGTTAAGTGATACTCACAAGCTGACTGTTAGGTCAAGTCAAAAACTAACATCAGCTAATGGATGTTGAATGACAGTCACAAGCTAACACAAGCTAACGTTAAAGAAAAAACTCATCACTAATTTACTATATATTTGTATTACAATAGAGCAATATTTCTGTCTCTACATTGTCACTTGCTAGAAACAGAAGTAGATACACACCTTTATTTAATTTAAGAAACTAGCTCCCTCTGCTGTATGTAGAGGACCTATTTTTTAGGAAGATTTTTTATGACAGAATCAAAACTACCCATCAGTGTGGATTCAACCCAACAAAATAACCCAACATTCTCAAGGCAGCGTTTGGGAATATAAAATAACCCAGCAAAAAATGTAATCAGACCAGGAACAATTAATATGATATATGTCCAACTGATCAACAGTCTGGTAGTCTTTTTCTTGTATTGGGACAACGCCAAGGGTTGTGCCAATATATCTAGTTAAATTAGGATAAGATATAATATATATATTTAATTAATCCCCCTCCCCAGGGTCTAGACACTGGTGGTGGTGAAGGCATGAAGGGATTGATGGAGGTCGGTCTGAAGAGGAGTGGTTTAAGCTAGAAGTGAACCCTGGTTTCGGACAAATGGGAGGTGGACAGGGTTAGTGCTGCGTACCGGTACATCGAACCGGTACTGGACTTGTAAAAAGTTTCGGTTCAAGTCCGGTTAAAACTAGCACTTAAATATATTCTCCTTTTTGTTCTAAACCATCTAAAACCTCCCTGAAGGCAGGAGAGACTGAAAAGAGTCAAGGGAAGCTTATAAAAGTTAACAGCATTTAATTACACAAAAGATGCGGTGGTGTACAAATGAAATTGCAAAAGGAGGTGCTCTCCTCATCTCCCGTCAGCCCAGGTCATGGATGTATAATAAGAACTGGATACAGCATGGGAGGCGGGGCCTCATTCATTCTTATGAGAGTTGCTCATTAGCACATGATGATAAAATGGCCCAACTTTTGAGAGAGTGAAACGTCACAGATTACCCAGCATGCCTGAGAAGTACCCGTATGTGCGCTCATATCGCATGCGCAACTTTAACCAAACTGCTCGTTCACATCAAGCACGTCAATTTGCGTACACGTAACAGCACCGCACGTTCATGACAGCATGGTAATGATTTGTTATTATGATGGATTTGATATTAACGAGGCGGCAGTTAGCAGCTAGCGGCTAGCTAGTAATAATGCGAATGTGCACATCAATCGTTATGTACTTATATTACGGTGTAACAGAATCTAGTGATATCCAACAGAGCTTCATTTAGCACGAAATAATTATTGCACTGCATATATATATATATATATATATATATATATATATACTTATAATAATAAGTAATATTAACTTTATTTAATACAACATTTACGGTACAAGATTTAATCATACAGCCCATGTAGTATGATAATGAATTACAGCAAACGTGCAATATATTCATTATTACAGCTCCGTGGGATGGCAGTAAGACGATATGGGTCCGTTGTTGTGCATCCATGGGTAAAGATAAACACATGCAATTTGTACAACTTGAGGAACGAATGTTTTTAATAAGGGCTATACAAGTGTTCATACTGGGTAGTTAATTAAGTTTAAAAAAAATTATCCAACGATTTACAGACCACTCGTTCCCAATGTAAGTCAATGGGAAAAAGTGTTTCCGGGCCTGGCAACCAAACGGATGTGCAGTACTGCCGTTTTGCCACCACGAATATTTTCATCTGAGTCCGGCGCACTTCCTGGGGGCTTGGCCCAGGGCCCTTTCTCACTTCTCTTATTTTTAATTTCCTCGCTCCTCGGTCTCTGTCTCACCGGAAGTTGATTTGTCTGCGCCATCTTGAGTAGCGTCCCAATGGCCTTATTTCTGCCGGAGGAGCGAGGAGCTCCCCTTGGGAATGGTGGCTCCCAGTAAGAGATCAATGGGACAGTCAATATCTCGGTGAGGAGGTAGCGACAGGGCTTTGGACTTGTGAAAGGCTTCCTGGTTCCACCTTCTCTGCTCTGCTGTGCTGATGTAGCTGAGGCCTGGTTCCACCTGCTCTGTTCTGCTGTGCTGCTGTAGCTGAGGCCTGGTTCCACCTGCTCTGCTCTGCTGTGCTGCTGTAGCTGAGGCCTGGTTCCACCTGCTCTACATCCAATCCGTTTAGCCGGCACGGATTGGACGGCCTACCTGCCTGTCAGCCTTCCATCGGGGCACAAACTTATCCCGTGCCCTCATTGGTCATGTGCGTGTTTGTGTGTGTTGGAGGAGGGGCTCTATAAGGAAGTGGCAGATTTTCTCCGGTTGTGTATTTTCAAATTCTAGCGATCTCGAGCCGGTTTCTCAAACTTACCTACCCCACCTTTAAGAGCAGAAAAACTAAATATGGTCAACTTACAACATGATGAAATTAGCAAGAGCCAAAAGTAACGTCAGAGAGTTTTTTTGTTACTGTAACATATCTGGCCAATCAAGGCAGGTTATATGACAGGATATGCTTTTGTAATATTCTTTCAGATTGACCATAAATCCATGCCACCATAAATTATGATAACAGCAATCTATCAAATACTGTAATAAGATAATACCTTTGCATTGCTTACCTATGGATGTACTTCATCCATGCGAATAAACTGCAGTGTGATTGTGAGAAAAGTGACTTTGTCCTAACACTTCTCCTCAAATGTCCACATCTTTTACGTCGGCATTCCCTGTAAATTGCAGGACATCAAATTGTATGATAAACTGAACATTTTCTATGTGTGTGTTACGCACACATACACACACTAAGTTGGTTATATAATGTATTCAAATAACAGCAGCTGATGTAAAAACCATGCTGTTTATGCAAGTAAGCCTAGTTCATGTCAGTGTCATTATCTAATACTATACACTGAAATATATATGTTGTAACATTAGCTAGCTGGCTACTTGTCTAAATTGTATCTTGCCTCCATGGGTAGCTGAGGGAGAGAGAACACAACTGTACATCTAGAGGCCTTGATATCTTCATTTTGTCCATACACATGATGATGTTAGTCCCCATAGTAGTCATTTCATAGTGAGACCATGTTTTGAAACTTGACATCAATGTATAAAATGAGATGTTGTGACATCTAGGATAATCACAGCCTCATGAAACTGTTCAACCACAAACTAGAGACATTTAGAGAATGTGTAGCTTTCCTAGGTATATTTGACAATAAGGGGGTTTCTGAGCAGTTCCAGAACAGAAGTACTCAAACACGTGAAACGTTTTTCATACCAAATCATCGCCTTAGCCTTCTGACATGTATTCCTAATTTGTCATGTCCTATTTTGCAGCTGGTAACGTGGAACGTAGTATGCCTGTCAAGCAGCATATTGCATGGAGAAAGAAGGCTGAGATGCTCCAGTCTCGGGTGGATGAGCTAGAGGAGGAAAATGGCATACTCAAGCAGCCGCTGGAGGACAAGCACTCTATACAAGAGCAAGGTTTGTACAGGTGGAGCAACGTTTTACATTAGGGCTCTCCAGAACCTGTGTGGCTTCAAAAATATTTATGGCGCAGTATACCACAACAGTATTTCAGCTATTATTGAATATTATTGCCAGCCTTTCAATATTATTTTTTCTCAAGTAACTATTTTTGATTTGGCCTTATATTTTTACATTTAGTGCATGTAGATATTTAGCTGGACAATGTGTAGGGTCACTAATGGCGTGTGTCCATATAGCGTTTTTCAATGAAAGAAAACTGCTGGCAGGGCGCTTGGGAGCACTTCATCAAAGTGCTACCACTGCACATGGGTTTGTTTTTATGACAGTATCTTGACAGCATATCATCGCCCCTTTGCTTTTACCTATTTGGGCTACTATCAATTGCATTTAAAACTGTATAGCCTCCTATTGGCTGCTGCTTTATGTGCATCTTTTGAATTGCAAACAAAAATGGCTGCCAAGCCATCTATTTTTTTATTTATTCATTTATTTATCAGGGACAGTGCACATTGATAAACATTACTGTAAATATGCCAGAGTTAGCCAAGAGGCTATTTTTCATCCGTAGTCCCTGGACATGTACTTTCTACATGTACAGGTCTCTGCTCAGTGTTATACAAAGGGGTTTGTAGTTTGTTCTTGATATTCAGGCAGAGTACTGCAAATGTATTTTGCGTTATAAATCAAACTCTTGAAATGTTCAACAAAAATATAAAAACAATTTAACAGAGAAAATAAAAATTCCCAGGGAATTCATGTATCTTATTTGGGCTATACTATTTACAATATTTCAGCTATTGTTGTCATTTTTAAGGAATTCCTTTAGGAATTTAATTAACTTCACTTGTGTATAGGCTGTTGACTGCTGCCTTGTCATAGCATATTGGCTCTCCATTTAAAAATGAATTGGCTTAGACCACATGAGCACTAATTGATTGGAATTCATGGAAATACACTAATAGTGATAGAAACATTCTACACAATGCAGTTTGAAAGTAGCAGACTAATGCATGTTCTCATACACAACTCCTTTTTGTATATATAAAACATAAGACATCCCATCTAAAGTTTTGTGCACATTATTTGTACTTCTGCAATGTTTCTTCATACCCAATCTAACCTCCACCGCATCAATTAGTATGCAATTCAGTTCATGTACCTCAAACCACCTTGGGTTATCAGTTGCTCTAGCTCAGTCACACCAATGTAATTCTGTAATGTTGTATATTGTGATAAAAGCAGACTCCTCTGGGCTTTAGGCAAATCCTTTGTGGGGACTCAACTTAAAGTTTATTTCTGTTCGTCATCGTTCATCAACAGATGGGAACTTGGAAGTAATGGCCACTGGAGATAAGGAGCCGCAGGCCATGAGGTTGGACTCCAGCACGGACTCCAGCTCTGACTCAAGCTCTGACTCAAGCTCTGACTCAAGCTCTGACTCAAGCTCTGACTCAAGCTCTGACTCAAGCTCTGACTCAAGCTCTGACTCAAGCTCTGACTCTTCTGATGAGAGAAAGAAGAAAAAGAAGCAGAAGAAGAATGGCAAGAAGAGAAGCAAAAAAGGGAAGAAGGAAAACAAAAAGGCGAAGACGTCAAAAGGAAAAGGAGAGCGAGGTATAATAAACTAAGACACCTGCTGAATGTATTTAGGTATTAGGTAATTAGGTTATTATTGTGAGCTTAGTGCTTTATACTGGGTTTGGGTTGGGGCATACAATCCCATTGACCAATCATCATCACTCTTATCACCAATGTACTCGTGCCGGAGTGTTTGGGGTCTTGGTTGAATGAACTAAAATAGAGACACACCACATGCTTACTAGAGGTGTGAATCTTCACTGGCCTCACGATTCGATTTGAATACGATTCACCTGTCAACGATTCAAATTCCCAACGATCCTCGATGCATCTCAATGTATTGCATCCTCAATTTTCTATATTACTGCACATAGCAAAACATGTTATCAATTAATACAAGCAGTCAGATAATTCTGAACTTCCTTTTTTATTTAGAAAGTGCTTTCAAAGGTCTGACTGTACAGACTTTAATATAAAAGCTTCTTTTCAATACCAGTATCTGTGTGAGCCACCTCACATAAACTTAATAAAAACAAAACTTAAATAATTCTGCAGTGCATTACAAGTGTGTAGTAATCTACAAAAATAAGTTTTTCACATAGCAGCTCAGTGTTTCCCTAGGCTGACTGCTTTGGGGGTGCGAATGGGCAGGGAGATAACTTTTCAGATTATTCCGACATCATGTGAATGCAGCACAAAGCCGATGGCATTTACACTGCCGAGCAGCTACGGACCTTCCCGTACTCATAGTTCTTCTACGATGCGATATCTCAACCCAGTCTCACGGCATTTCGTGTTCACCAACACGATTTTTAATCTATTGATTCGTGTTCACCATCACGCCTTTTTTTCGTGTTGCACAGCATGATTTTAAAAGCAATGTATTTCTACTGGTAACGTGTTTCGTGCCTGCAGGCTGCAGCACGTCTTTTTCTCCGGTCAGGTCGTGGAAGACCGGAAGCAGTGTGGTTCATAAAAACATGTTCTTACTCAATATCAAGCCACAGTTATTGCTTTTATTTTAAATCGTATAATTTCGGACTTTTGTTGCCGTCTGTGAGGAAAATAAATGGGGCTCAGAGCCTCAGGATACTGAAATCTGTATTTTTTAAATATTTTTTTCCTTCTAATTTGTTATTCTTTTCAAAATAACACACTGTTATTTACTCACCAATAACACACAGTTATCCTTGCTTTTATTTATTGGTTTAATTCCATAATCTCGGGCTTTTTTGGCGTCCGTCAGGAACTGAATTTCAAAATAAATATAACCGGTAACAGACGTAGGCATTTCGAGCGATTACCCAAGATCCTCAGCTATGGTTTTAAGCTCGCTGATTGGATGTGTTAGCCGCAATGCATGCTGGGATTTGGTGTTTATATTATATGAAATCCGGAAAACATTTTAAAAGTATAAAATAATACTTAATTCCGAGTGCTCTTGCTTTTCTCTTTGAAAGTCATCACATAACGGCATTGTAATACACGGTTCGGCTGCATTACATATTACAGATCTGCCGTAGTTCTTTATTTATAGCGCCCTGATGAGAAGACCTTTGGAAAAACTGGAAGAAATGGCGCCGAAACTGAATACTTGACGTGGATCATAAATATATCAACAATTAAACAACATCTTCAATTTCTCTTCACACAATACGTCTCCTTGCAGTATCAACACTAATTCGGCTGACTTTTACATTTGATCTAATTCATAGATAGGTTATATTTACACCATAACGGTGCACAGCTGATAGAAAAGGACTGTAGTTTTCAAAGATATTACTGATTTTCTTTGAATGTAAGAATGTAAATACTGAGTCTGAAATAGTATAGCAATATGCTGTAAAATGATGTGAAAGCATGCATAAAACTATACATCTTCAGATGTTGTACATACACACTAATAATACAAAGTTATTATGGCTGTGTGCACCTTGTGTGCACCTCCTAGTGGTTAAAGCACGTTATTGAATTATTGTTTTTATGTGAATATTTGATTACAAAAATATTAAGAGTACTACTTTCATAGGGGGAAAGTATAAATATAGAAATATTGAATATAAAAAATCAAGAAGATACTATAAGTGATCTCTACAATAAAACAGTTTAGTGCAGGATGTACACAGATATTAATAGGAGGAGGTGCAAAACAGAAAAACCTTGATTTAAACATTAAATATTAAATATTAAACCTGACAAAGTAATTAACGTCTAATATATTGCTTTCCTGCAATGTTAACTATGTTGAAGCACTTATTTTAACTGATATTATACACATTAATTATACTCTTATGTATGTAGATAGAATAAGAAATGTGCAGAATATGACAGTTTAATGGTGGAGGTACACACATATTGATAGATGTCTTGTAATGCACTGTTGAGGAACCTGTGACCCAAGTTTTTCATTCATTGCATAACTACACCGTAGTTGTGTATGATATGTCAATAAACCTTTGAAAATCTTGAAAGGGATGTGCAAAATAGCCATAATATACAGTCTTTAATTAACTATTAGTAGAGAATAACGAGTAATTAATATACTTTATTACTTGTTTCCATTCATGTCAATTGCAGATACATGTTTAGTCTTCTCAAGCACCAACTATCAAATATCTCTCCTGATTGTTGGCACTTGACAATCACCTTACCTGAATTTTACTCAGGTGTAACTAAAGTCTGATTTAAGGGTTGTTTATATTTCACATAATTAATCAGAATCTGCAAAGTAACTCAAATAAATGCAGTGGAGTAAAAATACCAGGTTCACCTCTGAATTGTAGTGGAGTAGAATTACAAAGTAGCAATGAGCTGTCATGTGGGTATACGGCATAAATATAATGCTGCGCATTATGGACACAAGTGATTTTCACCCATTTATTAATTATATGTTTTACATTTGATAACAGCAATGTGTTTAATAATGGCAACCTCTAATTGTGGGAAACACGAAAACGTTCAGTAGAGACGTCCCATAGAACATTTTGCGAAACACAATAGCCAGGCCTACGTCTGTTTCCGGTTATTTTTATTTTGAAATTCAGTTCCTGACGGACACCAAAAAAGCCCGAGATTATGGAATTAAACCAATAAATAAAAGCAAGGATAATTGTGTGTTATTGGTGAGTAAATAACAGTGTGTTATTTTGAAAAGAATAACAAATATTTAAAAATACAGATTTCAGTATCCTGAGGCTCTGAGCCCCATTTATTTTCCTCACAGACGGCAACAAAAGTCCGAAATTATACGATTTAAAATAAAAGCAATAATTGTGGCTTGATATTGAGTAAGAACATGTTTTTATGAACCACACAGCTTCCGGTCTTCCACGACCCGACCGGAGAAAAAGACGTGCTGCAGCCTGCAGGCACGAAACACGTTACCAGTAGAAATACATTGCTTTTAAAATCGTGCTGTGCAACACGAAAAAAAGGGGCAAATCGTGATGGCGAACACGAATCAATAGATTAAAAATCGTGTTGGTGAACACGAAATGCCGTGAGACTGGGTTGGATATCTATGAGAGCACAGCGGACGTTTGATTCTGCGAGGAAGTGCAACCAAACAAAAAGTTGGGGATATTTAAACTTTTAGTGGCGAAGCGCAGCCAGAGAGTACCCGCAGCCAATCAGTAAACAGAGTCCTGACATGTTGATCTATGTTATAAAGAATTTCTTGTCGCCTGAAACACATGAACACGCCTCAGAAACATGTCGTCATTGTGGCGATCTGCACTTCGCTGCTGCCTGATGTGAATTTGGCATAACAGAGCAGCTGTTATTGGTAGTGAGAGCAACAAGTTAGTGGACTGCAGATCGTTTGAATGCCGCCTCTCACCTCCGCACACACAGACACCCCGTGTGTGCGGAGGTGAGAGGCGGCATTCAAAGTGTAAAGCTCTGCCCTCGTTGAAACAGAGATCAGAGAGGAGGAACAGCAGAACGCAGTAAGACTCTCACTAAGATGATATGAAACCAAACTCCCGATGATGTTCCGTCACTGCATCGATGCAGAATCGTACATCGCGATGCATTTTATAAATCGATAAATGTCCACACCTCTAATGCTCATCTACTATGGCTGTTTGAGCTGAACCTGGAATGAATAATGAAATATAAATAATGTTCTCACCAGTTTTTACCACCAATATGTTTTTTTATCAATAAATAGCTAATTATCTAACTAGATTTGCACACTGCGCATACAGGCACACTACCTAGTACCTACTATAACATACAACACATGTTCTAAAACAAATGGGAAGTCACACACATTCATCCAAGTTCCCTTTTCAAGAGAACATATGTGGGAAACACTATGGCTCACCCTGCAACTAAGACACTGCACACAATACACACCACAACAATTATTGGGGGGGCAATAACATTTATTGACATTAATGTATTCTTTATTTTTCAGTGTCTTCCATCTCCGATGTGGTGAGAAGATATCGGCGTGTCCTTAAACTGGTGCAGAGAGGCTTCAAGATGACCAAAGCTTTTAAGAAAGCTCATGTTTCCAGGAATGCTGTGAAAGACTCTGCAGCAGCTGCTGAAATGTTCCTGGTGGACAAAATTGTCCTCGACCAGTTTAAGGGTAAAACCACACTTTTAAAATTAGCCCAACTTTGTCAGAAGAAAATAGTCGGTGAACTGGCAGAAAAGATTGCTGAAATGAAAAGCAACAAACAGCTCATCCCCTTTTCTGTCAGGTAATTCTGAATGTGGGTTGAACATTGTTGTTGTTGTGGGGGGGGACGTTTTTTCATTTTGGGAAGCTACTTTGGGGAAGTGTTTTGGCGACCTGTTAATAATTATGTTTAGATGTCCTTTAGTAGGATTCAATGTGGTTCACAACTGTTCAGTGTTTTTACAGTACTTGTAGTATATTATTAAAATTTCTCTGATATGCTGTGTATAGTGTTTGTTCTACTGTGCTTTATAGCCTGGTATTGACTTCAGTTATCCAGTGTTCGTGATCAGTTGTGCAAAACATTTCGCTTTATTCCCATGTCTGTTGCAGATCATTAGTGGATGAATGTATGTGTTCTGTTGATAGGTTATAGACTTTCTACTGTTCTCAACTGTGTTTCACTTTAATTGGATAGTCCTAACACATGCCTACAAACGCTTAGTGGAGAACCTACTAAAAGTATACTGATAGTCAACTCTAGATTAGTTGACGATCAACAGATAGTCAACTAAACTCTAAAGTTGCTTATCTGTTGATCATCAACTAATGCTTAATGTAATAGTCAACTAAACTCTAAAGTTGCTTATCTGTTGATCATCAACTAATGCTTAATGTAATAGTCAACTGAACTTTAGTTGCTTATCTGTTGATCATCAACTAATGCTTAATGTAATAGTCAACTGAACTTTAGTTGCTTATCTGTTGATCATCAACTAATGCTTAATGTAATAGTCAACTAAACTCTAAAGTTGCTTATCTGTTGATCATCAACTAATGCTTAATGTAATAGTCAACTAAACTCTAAAGTTGCTTATCTGTTGATCATCAACTAATGCTTAATGTAATAGTCAACTGAACTTTAGTTGCTTATCTGTTGATCATCAACTAATGCTTAATGTAATAGTCAACTGAACTTTAGTTGCTTATCTGTTGATCATCAACTAATGCTTAATGTAATAGTCAACTAAACTCTAAAGTTGCTTATCTGTTGATCATCAACTAATGCTTAATGTAATAGTCAACTAAACTCTAAAGTTGCTTATCTGTTGATCATCAACTAATGCTTAATGTAATAGTCAACTACACTCTAAAGTTGCTTATCTGTTGATCATCAACTAATGCTTAATGTAATAGTCAACTAAACTCTAAAGTTGCTTATCTGTTGATCATCAACTAATGCTTAATGTAATAGTCAACTAAACTCTAAAGTTGCTTATCTGTTGATCATCAACTAATGCTTAATGTAATAGTCAACTAAACTCTAAAGTTGCTTATCTGTTGATCATCAACTAATGCTTAATGTAATAGTCAACTAAACTCTAAAGTTGCTTATCTGTTGATCATCAACTAATGCTTAATGTAATAGTCAACTGAACTTTAATTGCTTATCTGTTGATCATCAACTAATGCTTAATGTAATAGTCAACTAAACTCTAAAGTTGCTTATCTGTTGATCATCAACTAATGCTTAATGTAATAGTCAACTGAACTTTAATTGCTTATCTGTTGATCATCAACTAAAGCTTAATGTAATAGTCAACTGCACTTTAGTTGCTTATCTGTTGATCATCAACTAAAGCTTGGTTACTTGTCAGTTTGAACGGTGCTGTTGAATGTCAACTGACACAAGGCAACTGATGCACTGTTGACATGACTTTAACAGCTCTGGTTAAAGTCACAAATGATATTCTAATAGCCTCAGACAAGGGACTTGTCTCTATTCTTGTTTTGCTCGATCTTAGTGCTGCATTTGATACTATCGACCATGATATCCTATTGCAAAGACTAGAGCACTTAGTTGGCATACAGGGAACTGCTTTAGGCTGGTTTAGGTCCTATCTATCTGAACGCTCTCAGTTTGTACGTGTTAACGATGAATCTTCCACGCAAACCAAAGTTAGCCATGGAGTGCCACAGGGCTCAGTGCTCGGACCTATTTTGTTCACATTATATATGCTTCCGTTAGGCAATATTATAAGGAATCATTCTGTAAACTTTCATTGTTATGCGGATGATACTCAACTATATTTATCAATCAAGCCTGATGAAATTAATCATCTAAATAAAATTCAAGACTGCCTTAAGGACTTAAAAACGTGGATGACCTTAAACTTTTTGATGTTAAACACGACCAAAACTGAAGTTATTGTACTTGGCCCGAAGAATCTACGAAACAAATTATCTAAAGACATACTAACTATGGATGGCATTAATTTGGCCTCCAGTGAGACTGTAAGGAATCTTGGTGTTATATTTGATCAGGATTTATCCTTTAACGCCCACATAAAATCAATTTCAAGGACCGCCTACTTCCATCTACGTAACATTGCAAAAATCAGGCATATCTTGCCTCAAAACGATGCAGAGAAACTAGTCCATGCATTTGTTACTTCTAGGCTGGATTATTGTAACTCTCTATTATCAGGGAGTACTAAGAAGTCAATCAAGTCGCTTCAGCTGATTCAAAATGCTGCGGCTCGTGTACTAACCAGAGTTAGGAAAAGGGACCACATTACTCCTGTTCTGGCTGCCTTACACTGGCTCCCTATAGAACACAGGATAGAATTTAAAATTCTTCTTCTCGCCTACAAAGCCCTTAATGGGCAGGCGCCATCTTACCTTAAAGAACTCATTATACCCTACTGTCCTACTAGGGCATTGCGTTCCAAGAATGCAGGGTTGTTGGTTGTTCCTAGAATCTTTAAAAGTACAATGGGAGCCAGAGCCTTTTCTTATCAAGCTCCACATTTGTGGAATCAGCTTCCAGTTTGTGTTCGGGCGGCAGACACCCTATCCGTTTTTAAGAGTGCGCTTAAGACCTTCCTTTTTGATAAAGCTTATAGTTAGGGCTGATTAGATTCAGCCCCTAGTTTTGCTGATATAGGCTTAGTTTGTCGGGGGACATCTTACTTCTTCCTTCTCTCTGTCTATACCCGTGTACACTCATGTTCCGATTAACCCAGCTTCCCCAAATGTCTTTCTTTTTGGTGTCTATATACGCTGGGATCCGGAGTCATGGATGATCCTGCGGTCCTGTGTCCTGGATCGCGAGCGCTGGATCTTGAGTCGTGGCTGTGGTCCTGGATCATAGGTCCTGGATGGATATCCTCGTGGATTCATCTTCCTATTATACACACATGCATTTCCAAACATTTGGACTACCTATGTTGCAAATGTATTATCTTTTCAATTTACACACGGCATCTATTGCACGTCTGTCCGTCCTGGGAGAGGGATCCCTCCTCTGTTGCTCTCCCTGAGGTTTCTCCCATTTTTCCCTTTAAACTGGGTTTTCTTTGGAAGTTTTTCCTTGTACGATGTGAGGGTCTAAGGACAGAGGGTGTCGTATTGTCATACTGATATTCTGTACACACTGTGAAGACCACTGAGACAAATGTAACATTTGTGATATTGGGCTATATAAATAAACATTGATTGATTGATTGATGCTACTAAATGTCAACTGATGACTTGTAGAGTGTTATCTATGGACTATCAAAATAAAGTGTTACCAAATGTTTTATTTTTGTGTCTGTTTAAATTGTGTTTATTGTTGTTATAAATGTCCTATTTTGTTGCGCTGTAGTCTACAGACACAGTTAATAATAATTGTAATAGTCCCGTTATAAACTACATGAATCAAATATGTGTTGCTGTATTTTAGTGGTAAACAAATGCATTCATCATCATAATTATTCTATATAAATAATTTACAGTGCCTGTAAACCAGAGGAGAACGCTGGCATTACTGGCTGTACTGTACCTACAAGTATTAATTAACTTTAAAACATTAATATGTAGTTGTTAACTTCCACTCCACAAACTGCAGCGACTGAAAACCAGGCCTTGTCCTTTCTGATGTTGTCCTTGTAGTAAGCATTGGTTACATCATATCAAATAGGGTGTTTTTCCACTTCCATGATGAAAACCTCGTCGTCCATTGTGCGTATCATAGTGGAGGTGTTGTGATGAAGGAGGAGGGTCTGCTAAATTAGTATATGTGGGGGATGGGCCTGGCCCGATGCTCACCTTTCCACTTCCTGCGATGGGGGTTGCCTGCCCGACCTTATGTTAATTTTAGAGAAGCGCCGCTTCTGGGCCGCTTCTGGGACGCTTCTGGGACGCTTCTGGG
Organism: Pseudochaenichthys georgianus; assembly: GCF_902827115.2. Lineage (NCBI taxonomy): Eukaryota > Metazoa > Chordata > Actinopteri > Perciformes > Channichthyidae > Pseudochaenichthys > Pseudochaenichthys georgianus. The sequence continues at coordinate 42,115,122 of NC_047519.1, forward strand.
ACGCTTCTGGGACGCTTCTGGGAAGCTTCTTGGACGCGTCTGGGCAGTAACGCGGCGCGTGTGGTGGAATAGCACCCATTGACTAGAGTGGCCGCGATCCTTACGACCGCAGTGCGGCGCGGCGTGGTGCGGTGCGGCGTGGCGCAGCGCGGCGCAGACGAACCCGGTGGAAACTACAAAATAAAACAGGATACAAGACTGAACTTAAAACATTAACTTAACAGATTTTACGAAATATAACAATTAGCCATATTACCAAGGGAAATGGGGACACAGCAAATACATGCTGCCATCACTTCGAAGTTAGAGGCCTTTGCAGATTTAAAACCAGTGCCAAATATGAAACATCTGTAACGTTTTTGTAAAACTACAGAAACAAACTCTCAATGGCCACCAACCTTCAGATCACACACATCCATTTGACAAAAGATGTAACAAAGATGTTTACACTGCCGACAGTCATTATTTCAAACAGTATGAACACATTTAACGCAGAATGTTTTGCTCATTCATTTGTTTCCCTCGACCACGATGGTTTGCCACCGTATGGTCAGATCCTGGGTGGACCATATTAATAATAGGTTAGCGCATAAGAGATAATGAATTAGGTAACTGCATTCTTTTTAAACAGACTGTGACAGCATCCCAACAACTGTTGTGCAATGAAATATTGGGCTACTAGTCATCAAGACCGTCAGCTTAAAAAAGAAGGTGCGATACCGTTCCGATAAATATCAATCATTTCGAACATCGCGGGGAAATTCCTTCAACTCATTTTGAAGTTTTGGGGGAAGCCGGAAGTGACGTCAATGAGGGAACGCTTCACTGTGCGGCGAGAGAGCCAAACACGAACAAAGTGTGTTGTCATGCGTAGAACAGGGTTTCCGTTAGCCGGTAATTACCGGTTTTTAGCTGGTGAAATTTATAAAAAACGGTAAATTCAAAACCTGACGGTCAAAATGTCTGGTAATAATTAAGGAGGCTCCGATCGATCGGCCGCCGGTCATTATCGGCCGATATTCACTCTTAATAGTTTGATCGGTGCTCTCTATAAAGGCCGATCAGGAGAGCTGGATCTGATCGATATGGACATAAACGCGAGTGAAGTATAACCGGACGGAGAGAGATCAGATCAGCTGCTGAGTCAGACCGAGACACGCAGCTCTGCATAATCACCTGAAGCCCCGCCCTCTGTTTAGCGAGCTGCAGGAGCTGCTTGAGAAACTGACGTGCTGTCAGGAGAGAGAGGGAGGAAAAGAGAGGATCCGTTTCTCCCGTGTTATTATTCAAAGTTGATGTAAACTTCTGAATAATGTACGTTATCTACTACAAGTAGTTTGTTTGAATGTAATAATTATGTTGTTTGTTGTTTGTGGAATCATTTATTGGAAAATGAATCTGAATTTTTCGATCTGTTACGATTATAAACTGAAGCAATATAAAAATGAGCCCCGTGAACTGAGTTTTAAACTGAAGCATAGTCCGGTAATTACCTGCTAACGGAAACTCTGCTACACAACTCTTATTATTATTATTGAAATATGACCGGTAAGTTTCAAATTAGTCCGGTAAAATGAATTCTGCCCGGACATTTGACCGGCGAGAAAAAATCCTAGCGGAAACCCTGGCGTAGAAATGGTGAATTACTGAGTTTAGGCACGTAGTGGCGGACTGGCCATCTGGACGAATCCCGATGGGCCGGTACCGAAGTGGGCCGGTCGGATAAGTCACTAGCACATCCCCCACTCCCCCCGTTGACAATTTACTAGCGGTACCGAAGTGGACCGGTCGAGAGTCCCGGGATGATTTTTAGTGCCAGTCCACCACTGGCTACATGACCGTATGATCGGCCATATTGATGCACCTCATTCCTAAACTTCTAACATAAACCGATCCTTCAGCCTCATATGAGCTCTCAGACACGTTCAAAACTAAACTGTCATCGCTGTCTGAACTTGCTGCTGTGCAGTGTTGTGCTAGTTACTGAAAACCAGTAACTAGTTACCATTACTAGTTACTTCATTTCAAAAGTAACTCAGTTACTTTACTGATTACTTACACCAAAAAGTAATGCGTTACTGTGAAAAGTAACGTTTTAGTTACTTTAAAAAAAGGCTCCCATTATATTAATGCCCTTATAGCCTTAATTTCAGTACTGTTATTGCATTGGAGAATAATACAATCTATTGATCAACTTGACATGCATTATATGCAATCTGGATAGCATCGATATTAGCTGGCTTTACATTTTTGTATATTCTTTCTCCAGGTAGTTGGAAAAAGTTTTCCGTCCCATATGCCGTGAGCCGCCCGGACATGCTATCATGCTAACTAGCTCCCTGAAAGCGGGTGACTCCACTGTAGCAATAGCCTGCATGTGTTCTACAACATACCGTGCAATGGCTTTATCGACTTTTCCCTGGCTAGCAGTCCCTTGGTTAAAATCCAGCCGCTGTTGCTTCGGTGCAGGTGGAGGTGGAGTGGCGTCGGCTGAGTCTCTGTGGTCTTAGCTACTAGCTTCGTCCCAGCATGTTGTTTCTGCAGATGTTTTAAGAGATTTGAATGACTGGTTTGGGCAGTAGATAGGCTCTTTGACCCGCCAGGACACAACTTACATTTAACTAAAACGTTATTTTCTTTGTGCTCGACAAAAGTGAAATAGTGAGAATATCTCCAGGTGGAGAAACTAGACTTGAGCTCCGCCGCCGCCATGATAGTCTTGTTAGTAAACAACACAAACACGCCCACAGCCCGTCTCCGCATGTGACACAGGAAGTATCTAAGTACATTTACTCAAGTACTTAAGTACAGTTCTCATCTCTGTTCACCTGGTTGTTGACTATATAAAAAAACTAACGGAGTAACGCACCATGTAGTAACGGTAACTGAGTTACTGAATTTAAAAAGTAATGCGTTAGAGTACTAGTTACTGCCAAAGATAACGGCGTTACAGTAACGCGTTACTTGTAACGCGTTAGTCCCAACACTGCTGCTGTGTGAGCCATCGTGCGTTTACATGCAGAAGCTGGGATCCTGAACGGTGCAGGTGGAGCGCTGTGCCCGCAATGACGTTACACATAATTTGGCGGGACTTGAAGAATCCCCAAGAAGATCCAGAAAATGGTCAACATTGAAGGCAGATTAATGGTTATCAAAGTACAAATATCCCAAATCAGTTCAGTAACGGTTTCAAGGGGACAATATTTACTCAAATTGATGGGTTTGGATGATGGGGGAAACTCGTGTCACAGGCTCTTTAAACTGTCACTCATAGCTAATTCAGAGCCATTATTACCAGCTGCTAAAGCAACGCTGGTGTTGTTTTCACCTATTGAGTCTGCATGTGTGTGTCATCATGGCAACGTGGTCCTGAAGACACACAGAGGTGGTTTTGAGTACTTTGCCTAGTGTTTAAATGCATGTGGACAGATTTAGTTAATCCCAACCGTGCAAGTTTTAGTGTACCTTCTCAATCCTTTTCCCATGCCATTGCTGTCAACACCTATCCATGCTGAACGCTGCTAAGATATTATTGATTGGGGTGTGGCCAAAAGTGCAATATGCTTCAAAATGTAACTGACAGAGAGCAGTGCTTTTGTCCTGTGTTTTTACCAGGGGCGTCGCCTGGACCTGGAAACATTCGGGGCTTAGCCCACAGTGGCAGCGCTACAGTCAAATGTTCTACTGCAAGACTCCCCACACGCACATACGCCATCTGGTGTCACAAACGTGTGCCTGCATTAGCTTTGTTACGGCAATGGATTGTGGGAGATTCTCATAGCAGGTGAGGATCTCTTGAGGGTAAGGTGCCTGTATGATCTCGGTGGACAAATTGTACATTTTTATTTTATAAGGACAATAACGTACTGTTGTGTTTGTTTAGTTTAATGTTAATTGTTTAATGCTCAGTCACAGCAACAGGTTTTTTGTGTGATTGGCTATTTGTTTTATATGATTTATCAACGTGATCATCAATAGCTAATCTGAGCACCAGAACCCAGCTCACGTGTCCTTTTATGCTGTCCATTGAAATGCAGGTATGCGAGTTTTGTACACCAGTTTATTTATGTGTAATGTTTCACATTGCTCCACATGATGCCTCGACTACAAAGTCTTCCATGTTTCTACGCTTCTTCCTTTGCGTCACAGTTTGGGGAATATCAAGATCATTGCACAGGGCCTTGGTCTTGTCATAGACCTCATGTGCTTTCTCGTTACTTCGGTAACTTTTCAGTGTGTTCTCAACTGCTGTTTTGTAATCTACTGCCTGCACCAAGTCAATTGTTTCTTTCTGCAGGTATTTGTGCAGGCCCTGAGTGGTTGAGAGCAGTGTCTGGAAGCCCTGAGTGGTTGAGAGCAGTGTCTGGAACATGACAGCATGTAGATGGTACTGAATGTTCAAAGCTTGCTTTCCAGTCCCTTTGCTAGAGGGGCTGAAAGGCTCCCTAAAGTCTTGATCAAAGCAGGTGGTTTTTGACATGCCCAGCGAACAAGTTGTTTGTCCCCTACCTCTAGCTGTTTCTGAAATGTTTGCAATCTCTGATGGTGGACAAGAGATGTGGAGAAGAAAGAGTAGAGACACTCCAGGAGATCAACGCAGGTGTGTGAGTTTTGTACACCAGTTTGTATAAGTTTAATGTTTCACATTGCTTGTGAAAAATATACTACCACTATACGATCACTGATGTTTTGTTGTTGACTGGACACTTATTTTGTAAAAGAGATAGCATGAGACGATCTCTTAAGCAATGCAGCTCACGTGTCCTTTTTATATGCTGTCCATTGAAATGCAGGAAAGTAATCACCAGCTCTGAGTGATATGTTGCCAAGGGGACACTACACCGGAGTTACATAAGCAGAGATAAAGTGCTATTTTGGGGGGAACTCACCACCTCTGGGGTTCCCCAGGAAGATTTGTTTTAAATATTGAAGTTAAAAGCATCAATCTTGTGCACTTTGAGAGCAACATCAAGAGATATGATACATCTCTCAACACCCAGATGTCAAAAATAAATCAAAGAATCAGAATCAGAAACAGGTTTATTATTTAAAAACACTTCATTTTCCAATTAAATCAAAAACTATGTCAAATTATTAGAAGTTGTTAGTAATCAGATTAAACAGAAAAAAGGGATGGAAGGAGGAAATAATAATCCCTCATCACTTGCTGTTTGCGGTTGAAATTATCTCTTTTGCTGGCCAAACATGCTGGATGGAAAGCAGTGGTGTCTCACTTGCCTTGGCCCTGTATCTGCAGTCCCTACATCAGTCATGTTACCCATTGACTCTTGTCTGTTCTGGTGCTCCTGTTCATTGTTGTCTCCATTGTCGTTCTTGTCTGTTGTATATCCTTCTTGTGTGTCCCTTTCTCCTGTTCTCCTTTCTTCATCCTCTACTCCGTTTGGCTCATCTGTGATGACTGTGTAGGTAAACACAAACAAGTATGTAAGTCAATCAGTTTCCAGCTCTGTCAAATAAATGAATTTCAAGATACACACATTTGTCTTCATTAAAATGAGTGTCACCACACTGTCACAAAATGTAATACTAACCAATTGAAAATAGTTAAATGTACATTGGAAACCTCTTGGAGATATCACTGTTAGAGTAGGTATCTGCCAATAGGACAGAATAATTCCTATACAAATGCAGTTTGAGTAATTCACTTAATATATTCACTTAATACTCTAATATAGTCATCTTTCTGCATTCAACACTAAGGAAAGCTGTACAATTTGACATGATGATGATGAAAAAAGGCCTCCGACAATGCAGATCATTTTTTGATCATATCAATTTTAAGATGCGGGTCAAGGCTTAATATTTGGGAGCATAGTGTCCCTTGCTCCTTTCAGGAGCCCCACTGGATTGGCTTTGATTGAAGTATTTGTATAAAAAGCTTGTTAGCTGGCTGTCCATCTCATAATGTTCACATAGAAACTAGCTGTCAATAGGAATATCAATCGGAAGAATTATATTTTCATGCAAACATCTGTCACAAAAAGAGGTTGCACATTTAAATGCAGGTGCTGTTATGGCAACGTCAGTGGCCAGATAGCCACATTTACTGCTGCAAATACGTTCAAACATGCTGTCGACGCGTAAAGCAGGGGCAACTATGCCACCATTTCAGCTGACTTTTTCTCAGAAATACTGTCACATAACGGTGTGACTAAAGACCGGAGGGCGTCGGAGGGCGCTGGGGGGGACCGGAGGGCATAGGGCTGGGCGATTTGGCCTAAAAAAATTTTTTTTGTAACTAATGGACAATATTTGATTTAAACCTCGATTTTTTCTGTTTTTTTCTAAACAAACCAGACCAAGGCAACATTTAAATACATATGTTCTTTATTAACACAATACAAATAAATGAGATGACCAAGTAGTCTAGGCCTATGTGAACAAATCAGTTGTTAAAGAATAAAAAAAATTAAATAAAACAGCACCACGGCACTTGGCTGTCATTAATGTGCAAAGATATTTTTTAAATCAAATTGTAAAAAAGATCTCTTGTAGGTCATCCCTGAAAAAACTTGTAAAATGAAATACAACAAATAATAAATAATGATAATGAAATGAATAATAAAAAAATACCCTCAAACAAAATAACATCCCTTTAACTTTCTAGGAAGTTGTCTTTCTACAGACCTTACACAGAACAGTTGTTTGTTCTATGTATGACCGCTTGTACCCGAACCACTTCCATACAACTGAAGTAGCACCTTTTTTAGGAATGAGTTCTTCATCTGTGTTCGTGGACATTTTTATGGTACGTCTGTCGGTGAAGCGGTGAATGTGATTGTAGTAGGCTATGTGACTACCCATCTGCAGCTCTGCACATGCGCACAGTGTTATAAATTAAAATCAATGTTTTTGATGGCATAAAGTACCTTAAACATACCGTCAGTTTAAATGCTGTTTTATACTGAAAAACCAGAAGTTCTCGTGCGCAGTTGTTAAGCTTTTATTCTGAAAATCCTTCATCTCCGGTTAGCATTTAGCATGTCGCTAATATACCATTTACTATAGAGGTGAATTTAGTAGCGATATGACACGGAGTGTTGCACACCGAAACCTACTGATTTCAACACTACAACTACTGTATAGACGTCGAGATATTATTATTGCTGAATATTAAATGAAGGTACAGTTTATTTGAATACGTTTGTTTACAGACGTGGGTAGCATGAGACAACATCCGGAACTACCAGAAATGAAACCAGCCGTGAAGTTTTTCCTGTCTTGAGTATTGATTACAGCGTTCAAAACCATATTAAATGAAAAGTCATGAAAGAGATAAGGAGGAGAAAAGGCGTGTTTAGTTATATATGTAATGTATAATGTCTGAGTCCTCTGTTATGCTCAACAACGAACAACGAACACAGCATAACAACAGCAGATCGGGCAGAGCTGCAGATCGGGTAGTCACAGGCAATGTGGCTGAGTTTTGTGCGCGTTCTGGAAAGTGAGAGAGTAAGCTACTATGGAGTCCCTTAAAGCAAAACAAATCTGCGGAGTCTAGAAATGTTTTAAAATCGCGATTTTTCGGTTCAGCCATTTCACAAACCGTAGGAAAGTAAAAATGCAAATTAATCGTGAAAACCGAAAAAATCGCCCAGCCCTACGCCGGAGGGCGCGCCGGATGGGGCCGGAGGGCGCCGGAAATACTTAATAATACTCTGGAACGCCCTCCGGCTATTTGGAACCCGCCATCCGGCACTCTAGGTCGCCCTCCGGCGCTCTCTGGCACTGTAGACGTGATCACAGCGATTTGGAAAGGGCCCTCCGGCCCCCTCCGGACTCAGGATCAACTGTGCAATACTGTAAGGTAGCTTCTAGCTTCATGTCGAACACAGACAGTAAGTCAACATTTCTTTCTTTGAAATCACCAAGTAACGCTAAAAAACACAACATTTAGATTGTATGATAAAGTGTTTATTTAATATATCTGGCTAGCTATAGCTACTTGCTAACGGTTTAGCTTACCCGCGCGATTCAAAGTAACGTCAACGTAGCTATAATTTATGCTTTGCTTACATGTTGACATAACTTTACTGAGAGGTTCATACCTTGTTCACCTGGCTCCGGTGGTGGCTCTGGGGTTGTTGAGTGAGCCACCACTTGAGAATTGTCGTCTTTTTTATTAAAGAAATGTCTAATGTCCATCTTCAGAATCTCCGCGTCCGGGGCTGACAGTTTAAAGTTTAAACATTGTCACAGAGGAGAGGTACGTACCTGTCAGCCAATAAAACACGTTTATTTCCATGCAACTCTCTGATTGGTCTGGTGGCGTCGGCTTGCCTCTGTGTTGCATTCACTGAACATGGGAATTTACAATTCTGCCGTCCGTCCTATAGGTAAAGTAGGTTAATGTATTATATTAGTGAGGGAGAATTCCGGGGCTAAAGAAAAAATGCCTACCCCATGCGACGCCCCTGGTTTTTACACTGTGTCCATGGATTTTATTTTATTTCAAGATTTTTAATTACGCCGCTAAACTCCTTGAAAAGGTCCTCTTCCTTTTCTCCAAGGTACACGACAAGGCAGCGGATGGCTATAGTTCTCTGCGTACTTCGATTGTATTGTGCTATTTTTGAAAAAGGAAAAAAAGAGAAATGACCTAAATGAATATATTCTGAACTGCCAACAACTTGCATTTCAATGACAACTCTGAATAAGGATCCTACCTCAAGAAGCATGTCCTTGATCTGCTTCACGAGATTCATTTTGAATAAAAAGCGATATCACAATAGTAACCAAAGTATTTTTACTCTCACAGTAGCCTCTACTACTTTGTATCCTCTCACAGAACTATTCACAGTTCAAAGGCTGCTAATTTTGGTCAAACAGCAATTTGCCTATACAGTGCAACTACAAGGCTATCTGCTGTATTTGAATGGCAAAAGATGACACTCACCTTAAAATGTCCTTTGCATATTTCTATTTGTCTTAACTGTGAGAACTTGTCCAGGCATGTTAAGTGGGAGTGGACTTTAAATCCTTAACTCAAGGTGTAGAACAATTAAGTTATCAAGCCAATTGCATTATTTACTACAACTTGAATTTTGTTTTAAGTAAATTAACGCAGAAATCAGAGTTCAAATTGCACTCAATATTAAGTTGATGTGATTACCAACATTATTAAGTCAACACAACTTATAAATTAATGTTTGCAAGTTAAAATGTTTATCTAAATCAATTAACTCACATTTTTATCTTGCAACCATGCATTTAATTAAGTGGAGGTGAAAGGTTGCCTGAATTCGTTTTTAGAGTGTACGTAAAGTGACGTCGTTTTCTTGCTCTTTCCTGGCTGCTAGTTCAGTGAGTTTTTTATAAAATTGGCGTACGCTCAAAAGATGGCATACGCCAATTTCTAAGCAATCTTTGCGATTTATAAAAAAACAAACTTGACGGGAAAATGTGCGGTCCTCCACGCACACTCTGACCCATGCGTACGCACAGAGACGGGTGAGATGAGAAACTGCGACACCGTTGGCAGAAGGAAGAATGGAGAGAAACATCTGAAATAATACCATAAACAAAATGTTACCTCTCATTTATCATATATGAAGAATTAATTTGCAAAAATGGATTAAAGCCAATCTTAAAATGATTAAACAAACGCCTGTTTGAGACTCCTCAGTGCACACAAAACATAACTTGGAGAAATAAATAAATACGGATGTTATTTAAAACCACCTCGAATATGTTGTGTTAAATAATAATAATGTATAAAATATGTGGAACATGTTGAAGTCAGTATGAAGTCTCCATCAGACAGATAATGATAGGCTGAGACAGTCTGTTAAACTCCAGTCTGTGAAGGTTTCTCGTTTCTCTAATCCCCTCCTCGACTCCTATCCTCGTGTCTTAGTCCCGCCCACAAGAGATGCAAGCAGAGGAGTCGAACCGAGGAGAGAGGAGTGGAAGCAGCAAGCGTTTAGAGAAATTACATTACATTTAAAGATGATTTAGAAGAACTCAAAACCAGTAAACCACATAACCAAAACTAAAACTTCTTGCAAGTGGTTCAAGGTATTTTAATGTGGTAAGTAGGTTAAGACCTTGCAGGAATGAAGGGAGCTGATATGTCCTACAATAGTATATGACATTAGTATAACACCGTAACCAATGCTTTTACTGAAACATTACGGATTAATAGACAGTATCAACTCTGTGTTTGAGAGTTAGAAAAACCCAATGCTGATAACGTTAGGACGTTTGGAACAACAAGTCCTCCAACTCATACGACCAAATAGACCGATTGTTCAGGCCAAATTATTACGACCAAATACGTCCTATAATTACGTTTTAAAGTGTTCACCCTCTAGTGCTCCCGTACAATGCAAACGTTTCAGATGGTCGTTTATTCACAAATAACCCTCTCTGTAAAATCCTAAATTGTAGGATAGTTTAGCCATTAAAACCCTTTTGATTAGATTTCTAGCGAGAAGTGCATATTGTACTTTTAGAATCCACGTCCAGTCGATATGTAGGATCTATAGTTTGATAGATATTACGAAGATGATTTGAGGTATGCGGCAGCCTCCATGTAAAGTTCCGGGTTGAAAACAGTATTTCCGGTCTCAAGGTTTTCATAATAAAACCAATGATCAAATGATTTAACAGTGATATCTGCAGTACTCATCCACTAAAAAACATCAGTTTATCCATGTTAATTATACGACATGTATTGGTTTAAAATGCTTTTGTGTTTTTCCCATAGGTTTTTCTCTTTCGATTCTGAGAGACACATTTCTTTTTTCAGAGGTTTTGATAGGCTAAAACATCGCCACAATGGATGTCGGGATTTGGTGTGTATGTGATATGAAATCTGATTATTTTTTTTTAACAATAAAATAATACTTAATTCCGAGTGTAAGGCAAGGCAAGTTTATTTATATAGCACCTTTCAACACAAGGCAATTCAAGGTGCTTTACAAACATGAAAGACATTCAGACAAAGGCATTTAAAAACAGTAAAAGATAAAAGAAACATTAAAAGTAAAAATACATGATAGCAATGAATACATTAAATGCTAATGTCATCTGTGGAAGCCGTAGCACTGTAAAAAGCACGACCAATCATCTGAGCCGGCCCAGCTAAAATAACTGGATGGCCTACCTGCTAGTGATGTGATAGAGTACTACTCCTACCTGCCTGTCAGCCTTCCATCTGTGCACAAACTCATCTCATGCCCTCATTGGTCATGTGTGTGTTGGAGGAGGGGCTCTGTAAGGAAGTCTGAAGGAAGAGGCAGATTTCTTCGGCTGCGTACTTTACCCATGGATGTATAAGATGAAAAAATACATGAATAAAAAGTACCTGAATAAAAGGTTACAGTGCATTAAGATATGAATAGTTCACACAGAAGTTACACTTCACTGATGAACACAACGGCTCAGTTTCAATTAAAATTAAAAGCAGCGACAAAAAGAAAAGTCTTCTTGCTGGATTTAAAAGTAGTCAGAGTTGCAGCGGACCTGCAGGTTTCCGGGAGTTTGTTCCAGATATTTGGAGCATAATAACTGAACGCTGCTTCTCCATGTTTAGTTCTGACTCTGGGGACAGAAAGCTGACCAGTCCCTGAAGACCTGAGAGTTCTGGATGGTTCATCATTTAGCAGGAGGTCAGAAATGTATTTTGGGCCTAAACCATTCAGTGCTTTATAAACCAGCAGCAGCATTTAGAAATCTATTCTTTGACACACAGGAAGCCAGTGTAAAGACTTCAGAACTGGAGTGATGTGATCCACTTTCTTAGTGTCAGTGAGGACTCGAGCAGCGGCGTTCTGAATCAGCTGCAGCTTTCAGTAAAGGCAAGACATAAGCAGACTTCCATACTTTTGGAATTGTGTTTGTGCTGAGGGAGAGGTTAAAAAGAGAAGTAAGAGGTGGAGCAATAAAATCTGCAGCTATCTATAAAAAGAAAGGTTCTAAGTTGTCCGGGCCAGCCGGTTTCCTAGGATCTAACTTGGATAATGCTTCATGAACAATACCAATAGTTAAAGGAGTAAAACTGAAAGGGTTTTCCAGACCACATTGTTCAGAGTCAAGGATTGGAGCATTCACAGAAGCAGAAGTACAGTCAGTGACAGAATCAAACAGAGAGCCACAAGACACAACATGCTTATTAAAGCAATTTAGCATAGTGGCCCTGTCTGATATAGAGCCAGATGCTGTGGTAAGGCACGGAGGTAGCTCATTTAGGATATCACCAGTGGAAATCGATTTTATGGCTTTCCAACATTTCCTAGGATTATTCAGGTTTTCTGTGGTAACCGACAAATAGTACTTTGATTTACCACTTTTTATTTGAGATGTGAAGCTATTTCTTAGCTGCCTAAAATGCAGCCATTCTACCTCTGAGCCTGATTTCCTAGCCTTAGCCCAAGCATTATTTCTCGCATGAAGGAGACTGGACAGCTCAGCAGAAAACCAGGGATTGTTTCGTCCCTTCACTCTAAATTTACGCAGAGGTGCATGTCTATCTATAATTTTCATAAAACCAAGATAAAAATAAGACCATGCAGTTTCTACATCAGCACACAGATTGATTTTACCCCAATCAAAATCAAACAGATCATGTAAAAAACCCTGCTCCACAAAGTGTTTTTTGTCTCTCTTTGTGATGACACGTGGTTTAACCTTATGGACCTTAGTGTCCCTAATTGTGGCTACAACACAGTGGACTCACATAATTAGCAAATACTCCCACAGATGAGTATTTATGTGGAACATTTGTTAAAATTAGATCAATTAAGGAGGATTTATTTGGGGACTTAATATTTGGGCGAGTAGGACTGTCTATAATCTGGGTAAAATTCAAAGAGGTACACAGGTTTTACGATACAGGTTTTACGATCTAGTACGATATAAACTGTAACCATTTATGTAAATGTCAGAGGCCAAAATGGATTTATCTAGCCTTAACACATAGTCCGAGTGTCGCGGATGCCTGACGTGAGCATTACTGTTATATTTTATAGCGATTTCTCCCGTATGGAGTGCTTTTGTTTCATGCAAATGTTCACTTTAATGCACTGCCATTTGGTCGGTAGTGATGGCCAGTCACTGCCCATCCTCCCCTGGTGTCCAGCAGAATACTTGCTTCCTGTTCCAGAGCCAACAAGAGGCTCTTACAGCTGCATCCCCCAACCTACGAGCAGCTGTTTTGCACTCCATACCTGCTATTCCCAGAGCTGTGAGCGTCTTCCACTCAGATTGGGCCACTTTATATATATATAACACCCAATACTTACTGTAACATTAAAGATTAATAGACAATATCAACTCTGTGTTTGAGAGTCAGAAAAAGGCAATAGTGTCAACGTTAGGACGTAGCTGAATGCAAACCTTTATTTATCTAGCCTTAACACATAGTCCGAGTGTCGCGGATGCCTGACGTGAGCATTACTGTTATATTTTATAGCGATTTCTCCCGTATGGAGTGCTTTTGTTTCATGCAAATGTTCACTTTAATGCACTGCCATTTGGTCGGTAGTGATGGCCAGTCACTGCCCATCCTCCCCTGGTGTCCAGCAGAATACTTGCTTCCTGTTCCAGAGCCAACAAGAGGCTCTTACAGCTGCATCCCCCAACCTACGAGCAGCTGTTTTGCACTCCATACCTGCTATTCCCAGAGCTGTGAGCGTCTTCCACTCAGATTGGGCCACTTTATATATATATAACACCCAATACTTACTGTAACATTAAAGATTAATAGACAATATCAACTCTGTGTTTGAGAGTCAGAAAAAGGCAATAGTGTCAACGTTAGGACGTAGCTGAATGCAAACCTTCACAGTACAGGTTATTATGTAATGGTCGTTCCTGAGTATGAGGAAGAAAGTAAAAAGTGAAAGACATTCATAGTGTGCTGATAACCGACATGACTCACCATTAAAACATGTGTGAGTACAGATAAAGCACCTGTCACATAGATATGAAGGAAATAACATATTTCACCCTGCAGTATTTTAGAGTGTTATGTTTCCTTGTAGCTTTCTGTGTGTGGAATTCTTTCTCAAAGGTTCAAGAACAAGGATATAATAGTAATAGTTCCAAGTGATCATGCCTCCATCAACTCCAAAGAGTTTCATGCTAATGCAAAATGGCTCCATCTCCCTCAGTATGCAACTCAACGTTAAATTATTACAACGGTTAACTTGTATGGAGCATATTTGCTGTTACTAGCTAACGCTAATTTACACATGGACCTCTATGGATAAAACAGGACCAATAAAATCTAACTTTGAGTATCTTCTGCAATATACTACATGAGGAATTTTATTTCAACTGGAATCTTTTTAACAGTTTCGAACACAGCTCAGTGGCATCTAAACTTGTTTAACCACAATCGTTTCATCTCCTTTGAACACATCACAAGGAAGTACCAACGGCTTCTGAAATATGTCAGTAGACAGGGTGATAAATCAAAGCAGGGGAATTGAAAATGTTCCAGAAACTGTGACAGGTTGGCACAATAAAAAACGTCTTGAACTCTGCATTCTACGACCTTATATTTTAGTGAAACATTGCATTCCATTGATTGAAAGACCACACGGTGGTTCAACCCCATTGAAGGCTGCAGCAGGAATTAAAAGAAACTGTCAGAAGAAAGCTGTGCTATCTGGAGAAACGTCTGTTTTTCCATTGTATTTTGGAGGGAGTAACCCTCTACATCAGGGGTGGGGAACCTTTTTCCTCTCAAGGGCCATTTCAATTTTTACAATATCCTCAGAGGGCCGTACAAGTTATTGAGCTCTGCTTAAAAAAACTAAAATCACAGCCCATTCATTTCATTCTGTGCAAAGAAAAAGCAACCTCTTAATCCAGATATCTCACCATGACTCGCGTATGCATGCACGTGCAGGGTGTGGCGTGACCACCAAAACAGAAAGATATGGACACAAGATGTGTGCAAATGTATTTAGTTTCCGATGATTTAAGTGGGGGGGGGACCTAACCTCCTCTACGGGGGTCCGGGGGGCATGCTCCCCTGGGAAGATTTTTTTTTAAATGTTGAAGTTAAAAGCATCAATCTGGTGCACTTTGAGAGCAACATGAAGAGATCTATGGACACATCTCTCAACACCCAAACACAACTGTAAGCAGATTTTCTTTTAATTTATGGATATTTGACAAATCACTCCCCTTTCAAACTGTATTCTTCTTTATTAATAACTGTCATACAGTATTTTATACCTGTTTACTTTATTCTCTTATTTTTTTTATAACTATAATGATCATATAAAGATGTGCCTTTACCTCACTGGTTGTAGAAAAAGCTTCTTATATTCGTTAGCATAGCTAGCTAACCAGATGCTAATGATAACAACACAGTTATTGACTGTCTGATCAGTATGACAGATGAGCAGATCGCCACTGGGCTTTCAACTAAAGACACAGACACGCAGAAACTGCGGCATGTGTATGGACTTATCGGTACTGCAATTTCTGAAGTGCTGGAGTGGTGTTCTGGTGCTCTCCGTCAGAACTGCACCCCTGTCAGTCGAGACATATACCACGTGATGACACGTTAGGCTCGTGTTGTGTTCAAGGACTCTGACCTTGGCCAGGAAAAACAGGCACTCGCATGTTTAATTTTTTTGCGATCTAGATTTCTTTCATTTTATATTTTTTGCGTGTGTTTATAAATTACCTCGAGGGCCGTACCAAATTGTCTCGCGGGCCGTATACGGCCCGGAGGCCGGAGGTTCCCCACCCCTGCTCTACATTAAGGGTACTGTATCATTTACATTTAAAGATGATTTAGAAGAACTCAAAACCAGTAAACCACATAACCAAAACTAAAACTTCTTGCAAGTGGTTCAAGGTATTTGAATGTAGGTTAAGACCTTGCAGGAACGAAGGGAGCTGATATGTCCTACAATAGTATATGACATTACTATAACACCGTAATATATTACAACCAATGCATTTACTGAAACATTACAGATTAACAGACAGTATCAACTCTGTGTTTGAGAGTTAGAAAAACCCAATGCTGATAACGTTAGGACGTTTGGAAGCCTCACCTACTCTTGCCAGGTCGAGTGATTTTGGACAAATAAACAAATACTAACTCTAGCCCTCGCTAAAGCCCTAAACTTGATGACTGCTGATATTATAAAAGTAATTGATGAAAACTCAGATCTCTGGTCGAGTGTATTAATAAGCATTCTGCGGAGCTCCAGTCTGCTAGCAGCCGGCGAGATGAAGCAGAGACCAGGATCAGGCGGTAAAAAACTCTGCCACAGTGCAAGAACCTGGGATTGGCGAACTTGAGAAGAAGGTCAGCGCTCTAACGGAGAGCTTCGATTTGGCTGAAAACTACAGCAGGCGTCTGAATATTCGGGTTGTTGGCTTGTTCTTCCATTCATGCAGAGTGGACCTGTTTTATAACATGGTGGACACTTAGAACTTTATACTCCTTAACACATAGTCCGAGTGTCGCGGATGCCTGACGTGAGCATGACTGTTATATTTTATAGCGATTTCTCCCGTATGGAGTGCTTTTGTTTCATGCACATGTTCACTTTAATGCACTGCCATTGGGTCGGCAGTGATGGCCAGTCACTGCCCATCCTCCCCTGGTTTCCAGCAGAATACTTGCTTCCTGTTCCAGAGCCAACAAGAGGCTCTTACAGCTGCATCCCCCAACCTACGAGCAGCTGTTTTGCACTCCATACCTGCTATTCCCAGAGCTGTGAGCGTCTTCCACTCAGATTTGGCCAGTGTATATATGTATAACACCCAATACTTTTACTGTAACATTAAAGATTAATAGATAATATCAACTCTGTGTTTGAGAGTCAGAAAAAGGCAATACTGTCAACGTTAGGACGTAGCTGAATGCAAACCTTCACAATACAGGTTATTATGTAATGGTCGTTCCTGAGTATGAGGAAG
Organism: Pseudochaenichthys georgianus; assembly: GCF_902827115.2. NCBI lineage: Eukaryota > Metazoa > Chordata > Actinopteri > Perciformes > Channichthyidae > Pseudochaenichthys > Pseudochaenichthys georgianus. The sequence goes on from NC_047519.1 coordinate 42,132,039, forward strand.
AAAGTAAAAAGTGAAAGACATTCATAGTGTGCTGATAACCAACATGACTCACCATTAAAAAATGTGTGAGTACAGATAAAGCACCTGTCACATAGATATGAAGGAAAGAACATATTTCACCCTGCAGTATTTTAGAGCGTTATGTTTCCTTGTAGCTTTCTGTGTGTGGAATTCGTTCTCAAAGGTTCAAGAACAAGGATATAATAGTAATAGTTCCAAGTGATCATGCCTCCATCAACTCCAAAGAGTTTCATGCTTATGCAAAATGGCTCCATCTCCCTCAGTATGCAACTCAACGTTAAATTATTACAACGGTTAACTTGTATGGAGCATATTTGCTGTTACTAGCTAACGCTAATTTACACATGGACCTCTATGGATAAAACAGGACCAATAAAATCTAACTTTGAGTATCTTCTGCAATATACTACATGAGGAATTTTATTTCAACTGGAATCTTTTTAACAGTTTCGAACACAGCTCAGTGGCATCTAAACTTGTTTAACCACAATCGTTTCATCTCCTTTGAACACATCACAAGGAAGTACCAACAACACACTCTCACTCCCTAAGCGTCCAATAGCGACGTTTGGTCAGTGTCCGTGGCGTCCAATTGTGACGCTCCTAGGCTCCTTCAGCGTCATAAAGGGACGCAAATAGCTTTCAACTGATTGCAATGTATTCCCATCTGCGTCGGGATTTGACGCTCATGGAAGCACGGCATTCGTTTATGTCGGCTGCCCTTAAAGGTAATGTGAGCATCCATTCCCAGGAGTAAAGGATGGCAGAAGACACTACACTACCCAGAATCCCCAGCTATCGTTTGGACTACACCATGTGCTCTTGACAAACCCCGTGATAGTCCTCAAGCTCTGTGATTGGAGAGTGTGCTCCGAGGGTTAAGCCGATTCTCGAACAGCACTTTAAATGGGATGGAACCACGGCAGACTGTCCAAAACTGGATTTGAACGGGTCCACTGCGCCCCCCCTCCCCCACCCCGCCCCCAGAACTACACATGCTGGCTATTCTGTTTCGCAACATGCTCTCTATGGCACGTCTCTACTGGGAGTTGTAGTTTTAAAAGACGTTTTCGTATTTCCCATAATAAGAAGTTGCCAGTATTAAACTGTGTACATCCCTGGAGGTTTAGGGGACAGGAAACACTCACATTTAAAATAAATGGGTGAAAATGGCTTGTGCCCATTATGGGCAGTATTAATATATATACCCACATGCCAGCTAAGGTCAGAAGAGCTTTATTTAACAGCTGGTCTTATGTGTGTGACCCCTGAGATAACATTACATTACATTAATTGATAAGCCTGAAACATGCACTTGTCAAGGTTCAGAGGCACATTTTGCAAATATGGCAGTAGCCATCGATCAGCTTAAGATAAAATATACTTTATTGATCCCAAGTTGGAACATTTGCGTTACATCAGCATGTGTAACAGTTAAATATGCAGTTGTGTTTATTTGAAAATCATTTAGTATAATCACATAAATTCTGTGTTTTATATTCAACAATTCTGTGTTCTTTATTTATTGATTGTTCAATACCTGACAAGGCCGGAGATGAAATATCTACATACATCTTATAAGAGTATAATACATTATGTATAATATCAGTTAAAATAAGTGCTTCAACATAGTTAACATTGCTGGAGGTATGCACAAATATTGATAGATGTCTTGTAATGCACTATTGAGGAACCTGCAACCCAAGTTTTTCATTCAGTGCAGAACTACACCACAGTTGTGTAGGCCTATATGATATGTCAATAAACCTTAGAAAATCTTGAAATATTGAAAGGGATGTGCAAAATAGTCATTACATACAGTCTTTAATTAACAATTAGTAGAGAACGAGTAATGAATATACTTTATAGGGATCGTATTAATATCTAATAATAAAAATATTGAAATTCAATAACATGCTTTAACCACCCGGTGTCCCTTTATATCAGCTGTGCACCTTTATGGTGTAAATACAGCCTATCTACCAATTGGATCAAATATAAAAGTGAGCCGAATTAGTGTTGATACTGCAAGGAGACGTATTGTGTGAAAAAAAATGTAAGATGTTGTTTAATGGCTGATATATTTATGATCCACATCACGTTTTCAGTTCCTCATGTTTGTCTTCTCATCAGGGCTCTATAAATACAGAACTACGGCAGATATGTAATATGTAATGCAGCCGAACCGTGTATTACAATGCCGTTATGTGATGACTTTCAAAGAGAAAAGCAAGCACACTCGGAATAAGGTATTATTATTATTTTGGTCTGTTATTGGTTAATGACGATGTGCTGTGAGATGTGAGACTGGAATTGCACAGGGGGGAAATAACGTAGGCTATCTTTAGATGCGTATTTTGTTAAACTAATATGTTTAGGCTGTGGACCAACACTATACATTGACGGCGAAGGGGGTAGCAATAAAGATAACACCATTAAACAGTTACACAACATAACAGAAATAATATCGATAGCAGCGTCCCTAGCAACCACCTTGGTAACAATGAAAACGTCGCGATTTCCTGAAGTAATCTTCGTAATAACTAGCAAACTAAAGATCATGTACATCCACTGCACACATAATCTGAAATAACAACTCATATTTCTCGCATCAAATGACATCAAACGCATTTTAATGGCCAAACTAACTTTAAAATAGGCATTTTCTACCGAGAATAAAACGAATTTCGGCCATGTTTTCTTTTTCTGCAGGGAGAAATTTGAAGATCACGTGACATAGACGCCAGCCATCGGAATGAATGGTGAAAATAACGGGGTTTGTCAAACAGAGCACATGGTGTAGGCCAAACGATAGCTGGGGATTCTGGGTAGTGTAGTGTCTTCTGCCATCCTTTACTCAGAAAACATTTTTGTTTCTCCGAATCGAAGGGGGAAAATACAAAAGCATTGCACACAGTTTAAACCAATCATAGTTGTGTAATTAACAAGGATAATCTGGTGTTTTTTAGTCGATGAGTAGTGCAGATATCACTGTAAAATCAATCGACAGTAAGAGGAGTACTTACTTCCGGGTGTAAAATTCTCCATTATCCAATGGGAATGGATGCTCACATTGCCTTTAAGGGCAGCCGGCATAAACGAATGCCGTGCTTCCATGAGCGTCAAATCCCGACGCAGATGGGAATACATTGCAATCAGTTGAAAGCTATTTGCATCCCTTTATGACGCTGAAGGAGCCTAGGAGCGTCACAATTGGACGCCACGGACACTGACCAAACGTCGCTATTGGACGCTTAGGGAGTGAGAGTGTGTTGGTACCAACGGCTTCTGGAATATGTCAGTAGTCCAGAGATATATTATTTAAACTAACTTCTATCCGTTCATATCCTGCTTGTAGAGTAACAATCCAAGTGTGGGTCAAATATCTGTGAGGGCCGGGTTCGAGTCTCGGAGAGGAAGTGTTTTCATTATATATTTTCAATCCCTAACAATCTTTGTATTTAATGCAACTTATTGCAAGGTCTGCTTCACCTTAATTGTCCCCACTGCTTGCTGCATCACCTTTACTGTACATTCATGCAAATGTCAGTGGACGACATTAGCACGCAATTGTTCTCCAATTCAATAACGCTGAGGTTCTAGACACGGTGAACCCCCTACAGATGAGTGGACAACTGGACGTCATGCTGGCCCTGGCAATACACTCTACACCTGAACCTGAAAAAGCAGAAAACTGGTTGACTGGTTATTTCTGGATTACAGTTACATTTCAACACAATCAAGCCAATGAGGCCGATTGTGAAGCTGGCAGGCCTTTCAGACATACCATTGGTGGTAAGAATCAGAATTAGGTGCTGTTTATCAGTGCTTCCCCATGTTATGTATCGCACAATGCACTTTAAGCACTTGGATGGTGCTTTCAATAAGAACACAAAAAGTTAGACGATATGGTTGCTAGCTAGTTAACAGCTAGTAGTAGATCGGGGCAGAGCAGGTATGTCAGATCCGAGCCAAGGCCATGCAATCGAAATCCACACTGCAATGTCTTATAATGCAAATCTGATGAATAAATTCATGTTTGTTGGAGAATTTTATTACACTTGACCAACCAATGTGTGAATGCACTAGATTAACGTGTTCCCTCATTTTATCTAAACATTAAATTAAAGGTCAAAAACAAACTCAAGGAACAAGGAAGGAGGAAGTGAACAAGGACAGAAAACAAAGAAGGGCCTTTCCCTTCTGATGCTGACACAAGGTAATTTACACCAGGCGTGCGTTGTTAGGAATGCAGCATACCTACAGAGCTGCTTCAGAGGGAGGCAGAAACACATGCAGCTGGAACAAAGACATTCAGACCCTTTCTGTGAAAAAAATGCATAGTTCTTTTTTTAAATCATTTTTTCTAACTTCTCAAACTGCAGATCATCAAAGAAGATATATTAGAGATCAGCATTCATACATTTTACACAAATAGCTTAACTCTAAAATGAATGTAGCATTTGTAATCACACCCCAATATTGCAACTGTAATAGTAGATAAAGCATATTTCATAAATATTAGTAATCTCACAGTATTTCTTTATTAAGGTTATTTCAATGTATTTATTTATTTGTTAAGCTATATATTTAGTTTATATTTTCTGTGACAACAGCATGATCTGAATAACTCTGTTCCTTCGTACATGTTTTACATTACAGCAAACAAAGAAGGACCTTGTTCTTTTGCTGCTGGCACAGAATAGTTTCAACACTTCCTTCAGACGACAGTTGGCCTTGTTTAGCTAAACAGCATACCTGCAGAGCTGCTGCAGAGGACCATGACAAAAACAACTCAAGGAAGGAAGGAGGACGTAAATAAAGATACAAAAACCAAATATGGGTATTTCCCTTCTGCTGCTGGCACAGAATGTTTTAAACACTTCCTTCTCAAATGCATTTTGTGCCAATATCAAGGCCTGGTCCGCCAACCCCAAACTATGAGGCTTTCTAGTAAGACTTTCTCTCAGTTAAAAAACAATGCTGCCATAAAGACATTGAAAGACATATTCATAATATTTAATAAAGAAGTGCTAATTAATGGAAAAACTTCCTTCAACAGCTTAGTTGGAATTGGGTCTAACATGCACGTTGATGGTTTAGAAGAGAGAATCATTGAATTTAATTGTTCAAGGTTTATGGCTGAAAAGCATTCTAGTTTACTATCTAGTGTAATATTAGAACTTACGTTTCCGGGAGATGTTGATAACACTATACTGGTCAAAGGCAAGAGGTCATTAATTTTGTTTCTAAGAGTAACAATTTTATCGTTAAAAAAGCACATAAAATAATTACTACTGAGTGCTATGGGAATAGAAGGCTCAATGGAGCTGTGGCTCTCTGTCAGCCTGGCTACAGTGCTGAAAAGAAATCTTGCATTATTCTTATTCTCATCTATTAATGAAGAGTTGTAGGCTGCTCTCGCTTTACGCAGTGCTTTCTTATATTCATTGAGAGTAATATGCCAAATTAAACGAGATTCTTCAAGTTTAGTGGAACGCCATATCCTTTCAAGTTGTCTCGACTTTTGCTTTATTTTGCGGGTTTCGGCATTATGCCATGGAGCTAATCTATGTTGTTTTATTTTCTTCTTTTTCAAAGGAGCAACAGAGTCTAATTTTATTCGCAGCATCAATCAACAACAATGATCGATTTGGGGTGGTGTACATTTTGTATACATTTCCTCCCCTACATGCAGACATGCTATCGAGTTAAGTATTGGTGGAATCTCTTCCTTACATTTGGCTATAGCACTAACAGATAGGTTTCTGCTGCAGGAGCTTTTGACTAATGCTTTGTAGTCTCGTAATAGTACTTCAAAAGTTACTAAGAAATGGTCGGATAAAGCAGGATTATGCGGTTCGACTAATAGTTGCTCAATTTCAATACCATAAGTCAGAACAAGGTCGAGAGTGTGATGATAGCAGTGGGTTGGTTTATTTACTCTCTGACAGAAACCAACATAATCTAATATAGAGTTAAATACAACAGTAAGGCTATTTTTTATCATCGTCAACATGAATATTAAAGTCACCTACGATAATTACTTTATCTGTTTTAAGAACCAAAGTTGATAAAAACTCAGAGAATTCTGATAAGAATTCTGAATAAGGACCTGGTGCACGGTACACTGTAACAAATAAGATTGGCTGCAAAGTTTTCCAGGTCGGATGCGTAAAACTAAAAACGAGGCTTTCAAAGGAGGTATAATTTAATTTTGGTTTAGTATTGATAAGTAAACTTGAGTCAAAGATTGCTGCAACTCCACCTCCTCGGCCCGTGCCTCGAGCAATATGAGTATTGATATGGCTGGGTGGAGTGGCCTCATTTATGCTGACATATTCTTCATGTCTCAACCAAGTTTCAGTGAGACAGCATATATCAATATTATAATCTGATATTAAATCATTTACCAATATTGCTTTAGATGCTAGAGATCTTATGTTTAAGAGACCACATTTAATCTTCCTGTTTTGTTGCACTGTAGTAGTTGTTACATTTACTTTTATTAGGTTATTATTAGTGCTGTCAAAATTATCGCGTTAACGGCGGTAATTAATTTTTTTAATTAATTGCGTTAAAATATTTAACGCATTTAACGCATGTGCAGAATGGCCCGCCCCATACGTGCCACCAGTGGCAGCGCCAGTGTATGACTGGGGTAGGCTACACCCATACCAAGAAATGGCTTAGCCCCACCATGAAAAATGATGTTAAAGTAAGCAAAATAAAGTCTGCCAACTCGCGCAGAGTAAATTGCACAGACAGCAGTTAGTAAGATTGATTTCAGTAGCCACGGTTTTGAAAACTTTTGTCACGTAGTGATCGTCTTCTCAATAGAACATCTTTGATAACGGCGTGGTGTTGTTGCAGGAAGTCCCGACGGAGAATACTCTTGCTGTAGTACAGGGCAGAGCCATATAATAGTAATAATATGGCCTGGTACAGGGGTGCACATAACTGGTACGCAGGTTATGTGCGTAATCTGAAATGCGTACCGTCACTTGTGTCACAAAGCGCATTTGCGTACCGACGTACTTGTGAAGCTTTTCCAGAAGGCGGTTAGATCACCGGACGACAGAGTCGGTCTCCGTGTGCACAGACAGGGCTGCTGTTAACGTCGGTCTGTACGACGGAACTGTGCCAAAACTACGCCAACCGGCTGCGGAGGGAGACTCCCCCCATCACTGGAGAACTGCGCTAAAACAGCTGATCACAACGTTCACACTCTGTGGTCACGAAGTACTCCACTAGCCGCCCCACCCCCCTCTGTCGACTTTCCTGAAGTACTCCCCCGTTGATAGAAATCAACACGTAATGAATTAAGACCCCACGGTTTGATGATTGATAGGTGTGTGGGTTGTCTTTCATTTTGACATGCAGAAAAATGTTATAATAAACATACATACTGTATGTTAAATGGATATATCCGCCTTCTTTCATTTATCTTTCCATTCCCACAACAATATACATAAATAAATGGCATATTTTGGACATAGTTCGAATGGTGATTAATCATGATTAATTAATTTTTAAGCTGTGATTAATCTGATTAAAAATTTTAATCGTTTGACAGCCCTAGTTATTATGTATGACACCTCTATTAGGTGTTACCTTAAATTGTCCTTGGGCAGACACACACACCGCTAATATTGGGTATTTTATTGGGTTCGGGATTCCTATGGATGACTGCCTAGGAGAGAGCGCAGAGGAGCGTGTAAGACTGCGACTCCGCCTCCTGGTCTCAACTCCAGTTTGTCATGGATTAAGTCCACAAAGCCCTGAAATGTTTGCAGAAATGAGATCTGCACCTTCCAAAGTAGGATGAATGCCGTCTCTCTTAATCAGACCAGGTTTTCCCCAGAAGGCTGTCCAATTATTTACGAAGCCCACATTGTTTGCTGGGCACCACCAAAACAACCAGTGCTGAAATGATGACATGCGGCTATACATGTCATCATTGATCAGATTGGGGAGGGGACCAGAGAAGATTACGGTGTCCGACATTGTTTTAGCATAACTACACACCGACTCCACATTAAGTTTGGTCTTGGAACATCATTACCACCGACGTGAATAACAATCCTACTGTATTTACGTTTCTTTTTAGCCAGCAGTTTAAGATGCGCCTCAACGTCGCCCGCTCTGGCCCCCGGAATGCATGTGACTGTGGAGGCTTCGGTCTCTAAATTCACATTCGCACTGGCTAACATGGGCTTTACTGTAGCTGAGTTACTTTCTAAGATCCGGAGCCGGGCTTCTATGGCTATGATTCCCGCCTCCAACCTAACAACTATACTAAATTTAACACATGTATCCTTACCAGTAAAGGAGGCCGGGAAGTAACCAAACATGAGACAGGAAGAGCAGGTAATAACACCAGAGGGTGGGGAAAGAGCCATGGCTAGCTATCAAGCTAAAGTAGCTACCGTTAGCAAACCCGAAAAGAGTGTAGGCAACTGTGGAGTTAGAGTCGCTAAGAGAAGGAGAGTTGTGAGTGCTTAAGCTGTAGTAATGTGTGATTACAACGTCAGGCAGGTGATCAAGAGTTTTAAAACTATCGATTAAGTTAAGTTAATAAGCTATCAGCAACAGAACAGGCACACGGGATACCCGGAGATGACAACAACAACCGGAAGTTACAACATGCTTACCGCAATAGTGGTCCGTCAAAAGAGGAGCAGAGGAAAGACGGGGAGACGCTTGGAGCAATCGGACCGGGGGAGACTAGGGTGACCAGATGTCCCGCTTTGTGCGGGACTGCACAGCATTTTCACGACTTTTGGTGCGTCCCGCAAATTGAGACGATGTCCCGCATATTTCATTTTGATTGGCTAAAACGCTTTTCTAAAATCAGATTCATCCAATGGCTGTTGAGAAAGCAGGGAAGGCTATCATCACAGGGCTGTGATGATAGTGCCAATCATAGAACATCGTCAAACCTTTAAATCTGCTTTCTCCCCTCCTGACAGCTGTGGTTTCAGGAGACAGGACGCAGCCCTCCTCCACCCTGTCCACCTCACATTTCTCCGAAACCAGGGTTAACGTCTAAACCACTCCTCTTCAGACTGACCTCCATCAATCCCTTCATGCCTTCACCACCACCAGTGCCTAGACCCCAGAGTCCTGCACGGGTCTGATTTTCAAGACCCGCTCCCGCCTTGCACCCGCGACGTGCAATACCGAACCCGCCCCGCTACCCGCACATATTGCCAATTAGTTCCGTAACCCGACCCGACCCGTCGGCACAAGATCCGCAACCCGACCCGAACCCGCATAGCCTATATATGAGCAGTGAAAACGTGCAATTATTAACACACGCAGTTGCATATTTGTCTCAAAAAGCGTGGGATGTTGGTTCTTTTCTGCATCTAGGAACCAAAAGCCTCCCAGACGGTGGATTTCGCTCTTGAGGAAGTGTTATTGAAAATACTGTATTCTCCGCTGGAGAGCTTCACCTCAGCCATTTTGAATGTGACGTGCTCAGCAGCAGACTGATGCGCTGCAGAGGTTATGATTATGTGCGGTCCCGCGGGGGAGAAGTCTGAGGATTTAAACATTAAACTAAATTATTATTATTTTAATATATTTATTATGCAATACCCGCGACCCGACCCGCATCATCTTTGTTTTACCCAGAACCGAACCTGGAAAAAAGCGTTAAAATACCACCCGCGAATCACCTTTTACCCGTCGGGTACCCGACCCGATGCAGGACTCTGCTAGACCCTGGGGAGGGGGATTAATTAAATATATATATTTTAACTTATCCTAATTCAACTAGATATATTGGCACAACCCTTGACGTTGTCCCAATGGGCTAGTTGCACAAGATGGCGTCTATCAACTTCCGTCGGCTGGGTGTGCGGTTGTAAACTTCCGGTCTACGGTAGAACGGTAGAGGGAAGAGCGATAGATAGCAATAGATAGCATATAGATAGCGTATAGATATTATATAGGCACTATTTTACAGGGGTGTAGACAGAGCTATTTTATAGCGCACCTATGACTTGTGCATACATGCACGGTTGTGGCACGACCACCAAAACAGAAACATATAAGGACAGAGGGTGTCGTTTTCTCATACTGATATTTTGCACAAACTGTGCTGTTGTATTTGCTGTAAAGTGTCTTTACTGTAGGTTATTTTGTATTATACACTGAACAAAAATATAAACGCAACACTTTTGATTTTGCTCCCATTTTTCATGAGATGAACTCAAAGATCTAAAACATTTTCTATATACACAACATAACCATTTCTCTCAAATATTGTTCACAAATCTGAAAAAATCTGTGATAGTGAGCACTTCTCCTTTGCCGAGATAATACATCCCACCTCACAGGCGTGGCATATCAAGATGCTGATTAGACAGCATGATTATTGCACAGGTGTGCCTTAGGCTGGCCACAATAAAATGCCACAAAAGAGTCTCTTCAGTTTGAGGCAAAACAAACACCTCTGGTGTCCGTGGTTCCGCATTACTGCCGCTTTCACACTCACCCCTTCTTGCATAGAGTTCCCTCTCTCCGGCCCCCTCCCCCATCAGTTCAATACACACAGCTCCACACACCCTTGGCATTTTAAAGATATGTCTAAGATACAGTTGTTTATAGTTGGCTAAATACAAGTAATACATGTAAATTACCTTAATATCAATAATAACGAGGAAAACATTACCTCTGCTCTCAAGCAGTCCTCTAGAAATGCTTCTGAAATAGTAACGCACACTCATGTTTACCATGCAGCATTCCAGAGATCAGAGCTGTCTAAATAAAGACATCCCCTTGCTCACATCTTACTTCCAAATACAAAGGTTTCACTTCTCATATTTCCAGCTTCTTGTTACACAGACTGCCATTATTGATACAAAGTAATTAAACACACACACACACACACATATATTTAAGACATGTAGACTTCCCTGATACTTGACATGCCGTGTTTAAATAAGAATGTCTCCTCTCATGCAAAACTGCTCCTCCTTCATACAGAGTAATTAAGCATGTTTAAGCAAACCACTCCACAATGTTGCAGCAATTTAGTACCCACACATGAAAGAATAAAACACAAACACAGGTATAGTTGAGCAGTAATTATAGCCATGTTTTCCAAATAGTAGAACTTTGTAGCAGGTTTTAACGCACACTCATTTCATCATCCAGCCCCCCACACAAATGTCACATGTTTTTCCCACTGAAAGCTATGCTTGTATAGGTTTTAAACGTCCTTGTCTTATGACATCCATAGGATTAGCTAACTAACAAAGGTTAACTGTTCCTAATACCCTCAGGCCTTCTTTGAACTCCCTCTCACCTCGAAGTCAGCTTACTTGGAATGAATACATTTATTGATGATTCAGGCTGACTATTGTCTCCAAGCCTCTTTATGAGCCTTGCAGGAAATGAATCATTAACTAACAAGACTTTAACTGCATTATATCTGAGGAAGATCTCTCTTGGAGTTCCCCTGTTAATTGCAAAGACCATTGATGATTAACAAAGAGACTCATGTGCCTCTCCTGATATCTGGAAACTGCAACAAGACTTTCTGAAAAATACTTAACGGGTAATCTTTTCACTCAAGGCAGAAATCACAGGTTATACTGTATCTTACCTACTCACAAATAGCCAAAAAACCACCCTTTTGATTATACATAAAAGTGGAAGAAAAGACTATTCCGCTAATCCACTTTTACTAAAAAGGGGACATTGTGTCAGGAATATATAAAAAACCTCTCTATAATTAAGAAGAAAATATGTACTTTGTCCATTCAGCTTTTTTCCCACACCTACTACTTGCCTGATCAGCCTGCTCTCAGTTTTCTCATTTGTCTGTGTTGTATTGAAGCAGTGTCCTAAATGTAAAATGACTAACATGTTGTTTTAAGAACTGTTCACCTTTGGAGATTGCAGTGGCAAAGTGTTCCTGCTGTTCCAGACCGCACACTACTCCACACTCAACCTGGCTGCTGTCCCCCCTGTCCTCAGCTGCACTGAAACAGAGCAGCGATGGCACAAGCCAAGAACCATGGTAAGTACAGTATGTGTTCACAACCAATCCACGGTTTAATGAGTATTTCCTTTGTGCCAAGAGCTGATCTAGTATGTTGCATCAACGACCTTTTCAATTAATTTGTCAATTATTTTGTGTAATTAATAGGGTGCGAAACCAGGCAGAGTGAGTGACATGGTGTTCACTTCCACTTAGCCAAAGCAGTTTACAGTTGCTGACGGTGTAAGGTAATATCTACCTAAGTAATTGTATGTAGCCTGCTACAACTTTGTGATTGTTGTCTGAGTGTAAAATTGTTGTTAATATCCTAATTATCATATAAATATGTTCAAAGGAGTACACGTTACAAGGCCGTGCGGGGGGAGCTGCCAGACCCAGATGTCCTCAAAGTCAGTGAGGCATACAAGGACTTCTCAGCAGACATCGCACCATGAAAAAAAACCGAATGGCTCACTACTCAACTCAACGACTAACACTCTTTCAGAGGAAATGTTGGAAATGCACACATTATATATATTTTTTGCATCTACTTTCTGGATATTGTACATCTGTTCATCTGTTATATAAACTAGCATTACTTAAATATGCAGAGACTAATTGAAATGTTTAAATATGTATTTTCCCCCCCGATATAACATCAACCTATGTTTTGTAAAAGTTTATTAAATTAATCTGTAAAATGTTATCATATTGTGGATTTATTAAATTATGTATTTTCCTTTGTTATTTGTGTGTGTGTTTGTTTTGAGGATATAATTCATTAGTACCTAAGCTTTTTGTAATGAAATACACAATTGGTTTGGGAGCAAGAAATCTTTTAATCGTTGTTGCCCAGGCTTGCCGAAATGAATGGAAACTTATCTCCCGATTATAACATTGTGTAACTTGCTGCTGTTAAATACCGTCAAACTATGTGCAATAGGCCTATGTGCTTTATGTGCAATATATACTTTATATACATATGCCATCTTTAATAACTGTAATATATACCGGGCTGCTAAATCCTAAGAACTGCTACAGGATTTGATTTGTAGATTTGATTTGTTTTTTATCTGTATTTTTGAAAATTATGTAACTTTTTATCTTTTTTTTAGCATATTGTTTATTATATTATAACTTAGTACTTTTTTATCATATTGTTTATTATATTATAACTTAGTACTTTTTAACGTAAGATATTCAGCACTAAGCTGTCTGTGGGTCTTTCCTGCTGTAACGCTGCACATTTCCTCTCTGTGGGACTAAAGGTATTCTGATTCTGATAACGGGACGAATTTGTCCAAAGGGGCACACAGCAATGTAGTGCCGACTTTCTTACACGCTGGAAGGCCAATCGCTTTTCTTTACCCCGAAATCCGCTCATTCTTGCTCTCGGTGTGACCGTCTAACTGTCAAGCTGTCAAAACTCTGTACTCAAACCGCACACCCAGCCACCGGAAGTTGATAGACGCCATCTTGTGCACAGAGCCTATATAAGAAAAAGACTACCAGACTGTTGATAAGTTGGAAATATGTAATATTAATTGTTCCTGGTCTTATTACATTTTTTGCTGGGTTATTTTATATTCTCAAACACTACCTTGAGAATGTTGGGTTATTTTGCTAGGTTAAATCGATAGTTATGGCTGTAACTACCCTTAGCAAAAAAATCTATACAATCCTATAGAATCTTGTAGAAATCTATAGCATGTTATAGAACATAGTCGTATTTGTAAGCCATGCTAAAGAATTCTATAGAATACTATAGAAATCTCTAGATCATTCTGTAGAATACTATAAATGTGTACTTTTCTATAAACTTCTATAATTAAAACTATAACAATCTAAAGAATTCTATAGGACAGAACCGACTCATGACATATCTGTAGAAATCTATAGAAATCTGTAGAAATCTATAGCATTCAAAGAAAACATGCATGACATTTTCTCTCTGATGCAACCTATACTAAATTCTATAGAATTCTATAGAATTTTATAAAACTCGTCTTTAAATTGGAATAGAGAAAATCATAGTAATCTACATCATTTTGTGGAACTGAGCTGCTTTGCAAAAGCTGTATGGGTCCCTTTGAAATCTTTACAACTGTATACTGGATTATGTGCCCAATTAAATTATGTAACCTATACATAACCATATACAACCATACAACATATTGGAATGGAACTCTAAACTGAATGAATGTCACTGTCCTTGTAATCTGATGTCAATGCTCCAGAATTTCTGTGACTGCATCTGTATGTATACATTGATCACTTTTGTTATGTAACTAATTATCTGTTACAACTGGAGATTAAAGCTAAGTGACATATAACAATATATATTGTTAGTGTGAGTCTGTTATAAACAACTCATTGGAGTCTGCAGTACTCTACTCTGTTTTGCAGTCTATTATACACTGTAAAAAAAGATCGTAATTTTACAGGAAATAACTGTAAATGTTTATAGTAAGTATCATGTTTTTTTAAATAACTTGCAAAATCCTGTAAAATGGCAGATATTAACTATAAATTAACAACCCAAAACATTATTTTCAGTATTTTGACAATAACCACAAATAACATTTATTTCCTTTTTTTACAGTAAATTTACTATATAATATTTACAGTATTTTTGCACTTTCAGAAAATAAATGCAGATGTACGTCAAATATGTAACTCGTAATATAAAAGTGTATTACTATTATAAGACTTTAAGATTTTCTTTGTAATTTTAAGGTAATCATAAAACTGTAAAAAAAAGCGTCAACTAAAAAAAACGTAAAATGTAATTAAAACCTTTTTACATACATCATTTTCTCAATATTCGATTGAATCCACCACAAACACAAAATATCCAATGTTGAAACAAAAGTAAATAAATATGTTCTCATTAAATTCCTAACTTACTATATTGTAAACATCTACAGTTGACAATATCATTAAAACAAATTAAAATGATAGAAAGTGGAGACATTTCTGCAGGGAGGATCAAGGTTTAAAACACACACTGTTATTTACTCAACAAGTCACAGTTATCCTTGTTTTATTTATGTTGCTGTTTTTTTTTCTCCCATTGGTCAATACACAGTAATAAGCCTTAGTTTTACAGTATAATGTATGGTTTTCGGATTCTGGCCAACAGCCAGAGCTACGGCAATTGAAATAGAATTCAGCCAAAACACGGCAGACAAGTCAGGCATGTTTGGAATGAGTCCACAACACTCCTGATTGGTTAATATAAACGTCATCGAAGAAACCTGCCAATGAGAACTGTCCGCGCCTGTCGTTCACATTTGAAACTTCCACGTCAGTTTGAGTGGGTCTCCTCCTGCGAGCTACAGCTGTCTGTCTGTATGTCTGCTGCAGGAGTTTATGGATTAATATCGGGATCGTTTTACACGTTAAATATGAGCATCGGGACGTCAACAAAGAACAGAAGACTTGAGATCTGGTGAGTCCTGCAACTGTAATGGAGTTAAATATGTATTTAGATAATCCTTAGTTTGTGAATGTTTTATTTTTTATTTAAGGTTACGTTTCTTCTTCTAGTTAGCTGAGTTTCTTCCCGTTAAGTTGGTATTCATCATTAATAGGTTGTTAAATGTTAAGAAGCCCTGACATGCTGTTTCTTGCTCGATGTTGCGCCCGGAAAACCTGGCTTAACAGGTGGCTGCTAACGTTAGCTTACAGTTTATTGCAGTGCTGCCCCCCCACCCTCTCGTCTCCAACACGGGAGAATTACACATAAACATGCAGCGGGGTGTCACAATGTTGTCGCCAAGTTTAATGTAAACTTTCACAGCTTTCTTATAGCGGAATCTAGTTTGTTAATGTTCAGTAACAGCTAGCATAGCATAAACAGCTAACCGCTAACGTTTGGCTAACTTGCTAGTTAGCTCTGCTCTATATATTACAAGCTAACATGACTAGCTAATGTCACAATGTGTGAACTAAAATACTTTTTGTATTACAACATCATACATGCTTGGTCCAAATCACTGCTAAAATTAATTATTTTTGAAAATGTATAGTAAAGAAACACTCAGCCATGCATGAAATAACATAGCAAAAATAATACGGGTAATGTTTGACCCATGTTGTGCCTTAGAAGTGTAGTGATACAAACATTATTTTTATTCAAAAAGTAAGAAAGGGAAAAATACAAATTGGTGTTGATCCAAAACAGGTTAATTGAGGAATACCTGGAATCCTGAATGGTTAAAGTAATTTATTGCAAAGATATTTACAATTAAAACTAATTCGGGTCACTTTTGACACATGTTGGTTGTATGTTGTTGTGTAACAAAGGGTTAACATGACGGCTGTGATGTTCACTCTTTTGACAGAGCACCAGTGGACAGCGAGGACTATGGAAGAGAAGATGTGATGGCTTTGTGTGGAAAGCTGCTGACGCCAGCCTGTGTCCCTCATCAGTCTCTCCAGGCAGCACCCAGCTATTCTTCCATCCTGGAGATGAAAAGACTTTGATATGTGAGTAATAACTAACTTGTGTCTAACATAGTATTGAATGTGGTTTAGTAAAGTATTTAAAAATACCCCACATTGTACATGTACAGGACAATCAGACCTTGTTCAACAAAGATCATAAGACAATTGTTTTGTCTTTGAGGTACAGCCGCAGCAGAGAGTCTGAGTTTGAAGAAAGCACTAACATTTTATTTAGTGTTGTTTAATCAATCAATATTTACTGGTCTTGAATTTCCTCACTGGATTACAAAATGCTTGAATCTTATTGTACAGGGACATTATGCAGATTTAATCACCTGAAGATGAAAATATAGATTCATCGATATGTACCATTTTAAGGAAATAGACTGTTATGCGGCTTTCACACCAGCGCTTTTCAGTTTCTAGCTCCGAGCGGGAGCTTTTCTGGTTCAGCTCCGGTTTCCCTTTTCAGCTCCCGCTCTGTGCACACCGCCCACTGGCGCCCCAGAGCTGCCCCTGCTGCGTCATGACGTCACCGTTTACATCGCTGATTTGCTCCCCAACGGCAGCCATTACGGCGCTCACAACAACAACTGCGTCGGGTCGATGATCGTGTTGCTTTTAATCACATGAAGCCAGAATAAATTGAATAACGACTTCTCCAACCTTATACTTTGCTCCAGAGTGCCGTGGTTCATTGTTTATTAATGTGTTTCTGCAGAATTTACCGACCACTGCAGTATTGGCTGCTCTTCCACGGGAGTTTATTCTCCCGTTAGCTCCCGGTTAGCTCACACTGCAGCGGCCGCTCTAAAGTATTCACTGTCCGACTCACACAAGCAGCTGATGCATATCCCCAGTTCCCCTTGGCCTAAGTGAATGTGTGTCAGTCTGAATTTACGCTGTTTGGTATCACAACGCTGTTATGAAAGTTTCTCTGGTATAAAACGGGTGATGTTGGCATAGCAACCGAAGCTAAACTGACTACTTGCATCCGACAGCTGCAATAATACAAAACAACACGTCTGCCTCTCTCCACAATGATCGATAACAGTGAACGGATGGTCAAAGTAAGGTACAAATAAACAGAATCACACGAAGCCTGGTTAGTGTTGCCTGACTTTATAAAGTGTGTTTATAAGCACACTGCTTGTAGGCAGGCATGACAGTCGACCCATGTTCAGGGGAGGTGGGTTTAGTTTCCTGCACGCCTCGACGTAAGAGAGACGTAAGCGACGTCGCCTCTTAGCTCCAAAGCTCTTGCCTCTGGACCGACAATTTTTTGGAGCTGGAAATGAAGCGGATTCCGGAGCTAAGAGCCGGCGCCGCTGCGGTGTGAACAGGAAAACCCGGCGCTTTTCAGGCTCTAGCTCCGAGCCGGAGCTGAAAAGGCGCTGGTGTGAAAGGGGCATTAGTGGTATTGACCGAAGCTCCGCAGCTGTAGCTAGGCGCTGCTAATGAAAACTCAAGTGCTCAATTTGTTGGTTTTTCTTTATTATTAAGAATTGAGCAAGCATATCTTCCTCTTCGAAATCCCAGTTGTACTTCGCTAACACGTAGTGCCTGGGAGGGTGTGTTTGATTGTTCCCACCCTTACCTCACTTATGGACTAGGTCATGTTAGACAAGCAATCCAGTGGTTAGTTTTAGGGTCACCTCCATTGTTTTATTTTTTATTTATTCACTTTAAGAGAAAGGGATTTCAGAAACAAGTCTCACAAGTTTGTCTCGAGGTAAAATTAACAAAAGCTAACTGTTGTTAGACTATGTTCCCCCCTTCTAAACTTATGAAATAATCAATGCCCTGATAATAACATCCATCATTATGGTTTACTAATAGTTATCACTTCACTTCCTCCTCCAGCACCTGGACACAGCAGGAACCTATGCCAGGATCCTGTTTGTGGACTTCAGCTCTGCCTTCAACACAACCCTCTGGCTGGAGGCTGCGTACCATCAGGACCAGAACCTCTCTCCATCAGGACCAAAACCTCTCTCCATCAGGACCAGAACCTCTCTCCATCAGGACCAACACCTCTCTCCATCAGGACCAACACCTCTCTCCATCAGGACCAGAACCTCTCTCCATCAGGACCAACACCTCTCTCCATCAGGACCAGAACCTCTCTCCATAAGGACCAGAACCTCTCTCCATCAGGACCAAAACCTCTCTCCATCAGGACCAGAACCTCTCGGCACCTCAACAAGGCCCGTCCCCCCCACTGACACTTTACCTCAGCCACAACGCAGACTCTGTAATATAGTTCGCTATCTGTGTAGTTTTTACATTTTTTTATTTGTATGTACGACACCTCCTCATACGTGTGAACATACCTGGCAATAAACCCGTTTCTAATTCTGATCTTGTTGTCCTCTAGGTTGCATTGCCACGTCTACAGTAGCACAGAATGGACAGAGGAAACATGATTGGGCCTCAAGTTTTTTGCAGCCAATATACATTATCCTACAAACTTGGGATAGGAGGGTGAGTGAACAAGTTATCCATTGGTTGGAACCTACATCCCCATTGTTAGACGTACTAAATCCTGCACACTGCTCCTTCACATTGACAATGTGAACATATGTCGCCATTTTGCCATTTCTGTTATTTTCAGTTGAATGTTTCAAAGTAATCTTAAAAAATTCAACTTACTTTTTGTTTCTACTGTTTATAAGTATGATGTTTAAATATGAAATGCTGTATTCATTAGTTGTACTATAATTCTACAAATATTTTTAAGTTTTCAGAGTAATTGTTTCCTACAGAACATTTTGTGATGTCATTTTGTTGAACCTGTTTGATTGGAATATGTTAGAAAAAAGCTGTAAAATAACAGTATTCTAGCTCTTTAGGTTCTGTATTTATTTTAGTGTTTGATCATACAAATCTAATAAAAGAAAATGTAAAAAACTGTTTTTCTCATCAGAACTTTATTTAAGGTATTTTAATGTAACATTTTAAGACAATGGATTTTGAAAAGAGAGGAAAGTTTCCTCTAAAATATTTAAGGACAATTTCTGTATACGAATTGCTTTTGCACTTTATTTCAGTTAAAGTATTTTTACTTTAATTTTATGGTTTTTGTTTGGCAGCCTGCTGCCAGTCATTTGACCGTTTTTTCCGGGTTTTTTTCCCATATAAGTTTTAGTGCTGTACTTTTATTAAACGTTATTGACTGTAAAAAGAGCAGATACATCTGTAAAACCTGTAAAATATTTAAGGACAATTCCCGTAAATTAATGTTATAAATTCTGCAGAACCATTTTATAGAAAACAATAGCAATGTTCTATAGATTATTTTACAGAATCTATAGTAAAATCCATAGGTAAATTCTATAGAATATTTGCCAATATTCTGCAGTATATTCTACAGAAATTCTATAGAAACATCAATAGATTCTATGGAATATAGGTCACAAATTCTATGGTATTCTCCAGAACAGTTCTATAGAAAGCATCCATGGGGTTTTCTATAGGATTCTATAGACTATTGTCTACAAAAAAAACATCTACAGTGTATATTTTCTATACTATAGTATTCTATAGATTATTTCCCAGAATCTATAGTAAAACACGTAGGCAATTTCTATAGTATATCCGCAAAAAGCCTGTAGTATTCTACAGACATTTTCTATAGAATGTGTGCATAGATTTTTCTATAGATTATTTCCCAGAATGTATAGTAAAACTCGTAGGCAATTTCTATAGTATATCCGCAAAAATCCTGTAGTATTCTACAGACATTTTGCTAAGGGTACTGTTCTATGAGTCCCGGATGACCGCCAGAGGCGGTGCTTTAGCACTGGATATGTCCATTGCGCGCATCCGCGGCTTGAGTACCAATACCAACAAAGTCACCTGTGACCCACGTAACACCGGCGATATATGTTCCCAGAATCTTCTTGCGAGCACACAATAATTCTGAGTGACAGGATACTCTGGCGGTCATCCGGGACTCATAGAACCGTAGTTACAGCCTTAACTATTGTTCTATTTCGTCCCTACTGACCGCCAGAGGCCTCTCAAACTCCGGACTGAACTGCAAATCAATCCGGACCGAACCCTGTGTCCCATTATTAATTTTTTTTTTTTTATCTGATTCTGATATCAATTAAAGTGGACCTATCATGCTATATTGGAAACAATATATTGTAGGGCCATACCTATACAAATATAGGTCTGTGAAGTTTTTTGCTTAAAATACCAAACAGATCCCCCATTGTAGCCATGCCTCATACTGCTCATACCCCTCTTGTGCAGCCCTGTTAGAGAAACGCGGATTTTTAGCTTGAAAAAAAAGAGGAGGCGGAGCTAATGCCTGATCAGAATTCTACCGGAGATAAAGTTAAATTATGTTGTAATAAAACGCCATCCTGTTCTTATCGACATCAAGGATTATTTCTGAAACAGTACTGTCTCGCTCTTTTCCGGCCTCCAGCTTTTCCTGCTGGAGCCCGCCGCTTAAAGGTGGCGGGCGCGGACTGGTCATAGAGCCCATGGAGTTAAAGGTGGTGGACTGTAACCTGTAAAATCCATAGATTTAGGAGGTCCCCTAGTGGCCGTTAGCTGTACAAATCCATAGATTAGCCGCACCGTTATATAAGCAGCAGGGTCGAAAGATGGGAAAAAAGGCGCGGCTTATAGTCTGAAAATTACGGTAAGTAGAAGCGCTCCATCTAAATGACTGCTGTATATGTTATCATTGGATCTCAAATGCTTTTTCTCTTGCGGGTTTATCACAAGGTGAGTTCCTTTTTTGATTTCCTGCTTTTTAAACACATGTGCTCTCCAGTACAGGTTAGCTCTGAGTGTTAACGAGGCTTACTAATGTAAACAAAGACGAGATTACGTCCAAAACACGTTCAAAACGCGTCAGGCAGTGTTTCTGATAGCAACTTTCTGTGGGTCCGCTGCCGATTTGACGTCAGATTGGCAGCAAATCTGTATCCTCTCGTTGTACCCCTGTTTTTAAAAGATTTGGGTACGGAGGAAAAGAGAGCGGGTTGTATTTTCTGACGCTGCGTGAGTTCCCCGACGCACCGGGGACACATATTTATGTATAAAAGACATCACAAAGTGCATTTTGCATGATAGGTCCCCTTTAATGTATATTGTCTTGTGTCTTACGCGTTCTGAGAATGAACGTGCATATATTTACTTATGTGCGCGAGTGTCACACGCATTTAAGTTAACCACAAGTTTACCTTGACTTTCTAATGCTTCTAATGCCATTTTTGCCGAGGTTCAAGGCATTGGCTACAGACAAACACTGCCATTTCTCCCACTAGTTCAAGCCATGATACTGTATGTATGTATGTATTGAATATCTGTGTGTATACAGGGGCGCCGTTTACCGACAGGCAAGTGCTAGGACCAGAAGGGGGCCTCCAAATAAGGTAGATTAATCCAATCCAATCCAACTTTATTTATATAGCACTTTAAAACCTCCTGACCAAAGTAAATGCATAGCGCGCCGAAACTGCTTCTTAATTTCAGATTCGTTGCTCTGCTCCGGGGGTGTGTGTGGGGGGGGGGGGGGGACTTTACTGGCATTGATCCGGACCATTGACCTTGTATTCACAAGTGGACCTTTAACAAAAAAGTTTGAGTACCCCTGACCTATACCAACCATGTCATGAAGAATCCAAGCACTTACTCACCTAGCTGGAAGCAGCGGAACTTGGCAACAGGACCACACCCAGAGTGTGAGGAATGGTGACATTGACCCGGTAGAACCTGGAGAATGTGCCAGAAGACGCCCATGCCGCCGCGGCATAGATGGTCTCCAGGGGCACCCCTCTTAGGGCAGCCCACGATGTTGAGATGCTTCTTGTAGAGTGGCATCTGACCCCTGATGGCGGGGGGCGGCCACTGGCCCCGTAGGCGCGTGTGATGGTATCAACCACCCAGTGGGATAGCCGCTGTTTCGAGAGAGCACGACCCTTCCTAGTGCCGCCATGGCAAACGAAGAGCTGCTCTGACTGCCGTATACAGGCTGTAGCATCAATATACGCCCTCAGGCCACGCACAGGGCACAGCAACTCAGGCGTGCCGCTCTCCTGTGGAATGTTAAAGCGTGCCAGCTGGATCGGCCGATTGGAGTGGGCTAGTGGAAGCACCTTGGGCAGGAACGCCACATTCGGCCAGAGAGCAACACCCGAGCCATCGGAGTTCCACCTCAGGCATGTACTGCTTACGGAGAGGGCATGAAGCTCTCCGACTCGCTTCCCTGAGGTTATGGCAAGCAGAAATGCTGCTTTCAGGGACAGCCACTTAAGCCCAACCTGGGCCAGGGGCTCGAAGGGAGGAGATGATAGGGCGTCCAGCACTAGGGGCAGATCCCAAGTCGGGGCCCTTGGGGTGCTAGGGGGACGCTGCCGTAGAGCCCCTCTTAGAAAGAGGGACACCAACATGTGGCGCCCCACTGTGGCGCCATGGACTCCGACATGTCGGGCAGAGATAGCAGCCATATACACCTTCAAAGTGGAGTGAGAACGTCCACTATCCAGAAGGGACTGCAGGAACTCTAAAATGGTGGCCACGGAGCAATGTCCCGGGTTCTCATTCTTACTCAAACATCAGTGGGAGAAGAGCTTCCATTTTCACTTATACTGAGCTCGAGTGGACGGAGCCCTGGCATTCAGGATAGTTTCCCTACCGTGAAGCCGCTCAACAGTGGGTCGGGCCCTGCAGAGGCCAAACCCAGAGCTGGAGGCGGTGAGGGTCGGGATGCCAAATCTCACCCTTGAGCTGTGACAGAAGGTCCTTCCTGTCGGTGAGACACCATGGTGGGCTGCAGCAGAGACTGCGCAGCAGTGGGAACCAGACTCTCCCCGGGACCAGAAGGAGCCTGTGCCCCCGAGTAAGGACCCTCTGAAGCGTCTGCAGTATCAGAGACGGCGGCGGGAAGGCATACATGAGAGTATCCAGCCAGTCGTGCGCCAGGGCGTCCTGACCCATCGGGCTGGTCACCTCTGTCCAGGAGAACCAGAGGGGGCAGTGTCTCGACTCTTCCGAGGCAAAGAGGTCTACCTTGGCTCTGCCGAAAAGGCTCCAAAATTGTCTCCACCACCTCTGGGTTAAGCCTCCACTCCCCCGGTGAAGGCTTGCGCCGTGAGAGGAAATCTGCGACCTGATTCATGTGTCCTGGCAGAAAGACTGCCCTCAGACTGGCGAGGTGGGGGAGCGCCCAAGGCAAGAGGCTCTGTGAAACGTGGAGCAGCTGTGTGGACCTGGTGCCCCCCTTGTGGTTGATTTGGGCAACGGCAGACATGTTGTCCGAACGAACCAGCACATGCCTGCCCGCCAGTTGGGGTAAAAAGTGCATGAGTGCGAGCAACACCGCCCGAAGCTCCAGCACATTGATATGGCGTGCACCTTCCTTGGCAGACCACTGACCCTGAACAGTGCTGCCCTGCCACACCACACCCCGAGAGACACGCATCTACAGTGACAGTCTCCCGGCGGGATGGGATTGTGCCCATGGACACACCCATCAGAAGATAGGCCCTGTCCCTCCAGCAGGACAGAGAGTGGAGGCACCGCTGAGACACCCTGACTCTCTTGTGCCTGTGCCGCTTGGCGTCCAAGTGAAAGTTGTTCAGCCACATCTGCATGGGGCGCAGTGACAGCAGGTCCAAGGGCACAACGGCTGAGGCAGCTATCAGTCAAGAGCCGGAGGAACTGGAGGTAAGGCAACCTCTTGCCTAGTCTGAAGATGCGAAGATGGTGGGAAATGTCGTCCACACGACGAGGTGTCAGGTAGGCCCTAATGGCGACCAAATCTAGAACCATAAGTAAGTAACAGGTAAGTAACCTGTTGGAAAGGGTCCAGGCAACTCTTCCCGGTGTTCACTATTAGGCCCAACCGGGCTACGTGGGATAAGAGGCACGCCGTATCCTGGGCCAGTTGGGGCCGGGACGGCGCGCAAACCAGCCAGTCGTCCAGATACGGCAGGGCCTTCATGCCCTGTGCCTGCAGGGGAGCGAGCGCTGCCGCAACGACCCTGGTGAACACCCTTGGAGAGAGGGAGAGACCAAAGGGAAGCACCCGGAACTGATAATGTCGGCCCTGAAAGACGAACCTCAAGAACTTCCGTTGATGGGATGCAATTGGCACGTGGAAGTAGGCGTCCCTCAAGTCCACGGTTGTGAACCACTCTCCCTGTGCGACAACACGAAGGGTGTCTGCTGTGGTTAGCATTTGAAAGGGCAGTACCTTCAAGAATCTGTTGATTCCTCTGAGGTCCAGAACTGGACGGAATCTGCTGACTTTCTTGCTCACAAGAAAGTATGCCGAGTAGAACCCCCCGCCCTGAAGCAGAGGGTCCACTGGCTCGATTGCACCCTTGGCCAAGAGGACGGACAACTCTTGGGCCAGAGCTAAGGCCTTCGCCGGGTCGTTGACAACTGTCATTGTATCCCTGGGTTAGGCACAGCAAAAGCACAGCAAGGGCAACTCCTGGGAGAGGGAACGGAAACACCTCCGTCACCGAAAAAGTTCAAGCCCAAAGCAAACAGACAGTAATCAGGACAACCAGGCTGGGAGAGGGAGCGAAAACACTGTCATCACCAACCAAGCCGACACCAACCTGTCCGAACGAAGTCTCTGCAGCTTCGCCAGCCACAGCTCCTGGAGGACGGGTAAGCCCGCGGCTCCGACTGGATAAGTCGCGAAGCTGCACGCAGCCAGCTGTTTGCAGAGAATCCTTGACAAATGTTCCAATCGAACGAATGCTGTCGGCTACAAAAATGTATCCACGGTACTCTCGCGCAGCGAGAAGATGAAAGGGAACAGATCCTCTGACGACACCGGCTGATATAGCCAGTGTCACGTGGGTCCCCCTGGGGGGCGCAGAAGCATGACAGGAGGGGCGCTTTAAAAAAAAAAAAGTTTTTAAAAGAAAAATCATAATTTGAAAAATTATTGATTCGAAAATAATATGATACAGTACTATTACGTCGGGGTCTCTGTGTTTCATTAAAGCTCGGCTGTGTGTGTGTGTAGAACGAGCCATTTTGTGAGAGAGAGAGAGAGCGCACCGGTACCGGAGATCGTAGTTGTTAGCTTCTGGTGCTAGCTAGCTACGGTAACGGATATAAAGAGTTTTTTCAACAACAAAGTGGAGGAGAGTCCTCTCCTGTCAGACTGAGAGATTCAGTGAGCTAAAGGACTCTCTCAGTGTTATCTCAGTGGGTCTCAAACGTTTTGGTCACCATTAATGTAAACAATTATTTCCGAGGCACACGTTTATATGATCATTATAGTTATAAAAAAATAAGAGAATAAATGAAAAACAGGTATGAAATACTATATGACAGTAAAAAAAGAATAAAGTTTAAAAGGGTGATTTGTAAATCTGTTTACAGTTCTGTTTCATATGGGTGTTGAGAGATGTATCCATAGATCTCTTCATTTTGCTCTCAAAGTGCACCAGATTGATGCTTTTAACTTCGATATTTAAAAATAAATCTTCCCGGGGGAGCTTGCCCCCGGACCCCCCTATGTGAGGTCCACACACCACCTATAAAAATAGCACTTTACCCCTGCTTACACCTATATGCCTCGAGCCTTCATTGTCACACTGTGTATATGTGTGGGGAGTGTTGCAGGAGAACATTCAACTGTAGCGCCCGGTACATTAATAGGAAACCCTAAATGTTCGACCACCCTCTATGAAACGTCAAGCTACCCCGCAGCACCCCAAAATAAATATCTGGCACCGCCACTGAGTCTGACTTTTTGTGTTGGGGGGCCTGACTTATTTTTTTCTCCAAAGGGGGGGCCTGACAGAAAAAGTTGGGGAACCCCTGCATTAGCTGATGTTAGTTTTTGACTTAACCTAACAGTCAGCATGTGAGTATCACTTAACGTTCATTAGATACAGTTAGTTCTAGAACATTCTACTACAGACGGAGATCAAGCAGTTTTAATGTGATGTGGATTTCTCTGTATTAATACTTAAGGTTGGCCATCATGTATGGAGAGCTATATCACAGACACATTATCTTTATGGCAGCATTGTTTTTTACTGAGAGAAAGTCTTACTAGAAATCCTCATAATTTGGGGTTGGCTGACCAGGCCTTGATATTGGCACAAAATGCATTTGAGAAGGAAGTGTTTAAAACATTCTGTGCCAGCAGGAGAAGGGAAAGACCAATATTTGGTTTTTGTATCTTTATTTACGTCCTCCTTCCTTCCTTGAGTTGTTTTTGTCATGGTCCTCTGCAGCAGCTCTGCAGGTATGCTGTTTAGCTAAACAAGGCCAACTGTCGTCTGAAGGAAGTGTTGAAACTATTCTGTGCCAGCAGCAAAAGAACAAGGTCCTTCTTTGTTTGCTGTAATGTAAAACATGTACGAAGGAACAGAGTTATTCACATCATGCTGTTGTCACAGAAAATATATAAACTAAATATATAGCTTAACAAATAAATAAATACTTTGAAATAACCTTAATAAAGAAATACTGTGAGATTACTAATATTTATGAAATATGCTTTATCTGCTATTACAGTTGCAATATTGGGGTGGGATTACAAATGCTACATTCATTTTAGAGTTAAGCTATTTGTGTAAAATGTATGAATGCTGATCTGTAATATATCTTCTTTGATCAGGGAGGCTGTGGCTCAGTGGGATTGTGGAACTTAGTGCGCTGAACTTTGAATCACGGGGTAGCAAGTTCGAATCCCACTGCAGTCAGCATGTCGTTGTATCCCTGAGACACTTCACCCCAAATTGCTCCTGTGGGGATTATCCACAGTACTGCATGTATGTTAGCCGCTTTGGATAAAAGCGTCTAATAAGTGACATGTAATGTAAGGTAATGTAATGATCATCTGCAGTTTGAGAAGTTACTCGCTATTGGGTAATCCCCACTGCACGTGTGCAGCACTGACAGACTTATTCCACGCCCACCTATAACGTGGGCC
The DNA here is from genome assembly GCF_902827115.2 of Pseudochaenichthys georgianus. Lineage (NCBI taxonomy): Eukaryota > Metazoa > Chordata > Actinopteri > Perciformes > Channichthyidae > Pseudochaenichthys > Pseudochaenichthys georgianus. Next base: position 42,159,437 of record NC_047519.1, read on the forward strand.
CCACCTCCAGGCTCAGTTCCGTATAAATAGGAAGTAGGCCCTACAATCCACTCCTACTTTTCTTCAGCACTCCGTTGCAGAAGCAAGGCCCACCGGGTAAGCCGGCTGCCCCTAACCTGTCGGTTATAGGCAGCATGGCTCACTGCATAACCGGCTGTATTTAAAACCTATTGGTTTTTAGGCAGCTCGGATTGTTTTCCTCTGTCCCAAACCTACCTCCTACACATGGTCGTAATGAGCCACGAGTGCCATTATTACAGTGAGGACAGCACTGCACAGAGCTCCGCTCATCCCTTAGGGGTGTTGAGCGTGAACGCACCTTAAATGTCCGGTTTACGAGCCTTCTCCTAAATGCGACATAAGGAGAGCCTGTGTGAAATGCAACGTCTGCTCTAGCGTGGCTCGTCACCATGACAAACACAGCACATCCAGAGCAGGTTCGCGCCTGGAGGACGGCGCGTGGGTTAGATGGACAGAGGGAAGTTAATATGCAGCAAGGCTCCCCGGTTAAGCCAGCTGCCAATAGCCTATTGGTTACTTGGCAGCATGGCTCGCTGCCTAAGCCGGCTGGGTTTTTTAACTTATCGGTTAATAAAACAGCTGGGCTTGCTATTCAAATCCGTCTACCGTAAACTTTTTGAATTTAGGCAGCATGGATTTTTCCTCTGTCTCAGACACCTCCTACCCACGGTCGTAATAAGCCCACGGAGGCCATTATTACGCCTCGTGTGGACAGCACTGCACACACCTCCGCTCATCCCTTAGTGGTGTTGAGCGTGAACGTGCAGTTTACGAGTATTCTCCTAAACGACGACATATTGAGAGCCTGTGTGAAATGCAGCGTGTAGGCTCTGGCATGGTTTGTTACCAACCACAGCACACCCAGACAATGTACACCCGGCACTATCAGAGTACTGTATGGTACTCAGGGTGGCGGCGAGTGTGTCTGATGGACAGATGGATGAGCAGGCGGATGGGCAGAGGATAGTCTCTGCAGTTCGCCTCTCCCCCCGCAGTTCTACGGGATACAGGGAACCCTGTCATCCCAAGAACAGTGTCTCGTGCTCCGTGCAGAGCGGCAGGAACTCTGGTTAAAAGAAAGCTTTTTTCCAGGGTTCCTCATGGGGAAGAAAATCAGGGGTTTTTACTCCCGCTATTTTCTGGTCCCGAAGGAGACGGGGCGGGGGGAATGAGACCCATCCTCGATCTGTCAGTGTCCAACAAGGGAATGGCCTTTTCCCATGCTAACGATCAAACAGGTGCTGGAGTGTGTTCACCAGGGAGACTGGTTCACATCCATAGTCCTGAAGGATGCTTACCTCCACGTAACCATCATCCCGAAACACAGCAAATTCCTGCGTTTCTCATTCCTGGCTCCACACACTTTTTTCAAAGTGGGTGGAGACGGTTGGAGCAGCTACTCAGAATGGGGATGAGGGTTATTTTGCCTGGACGACCAGCTATGGCTGGCTCGCTCCAGGGAGGAAGCGGTTTTTCAGACGATACAGCTCGTATCTCATCTGTCAAGCCTGGGTTTTCATGATCAACTGGAAGAAGAGCTGTCCTCTTCCCTCCCAGACATTTAACTGGGAGTGGAATTGAACTCAGCCCACATGAGAGCGCGACTCTCACAGCAGAGAATGGAGAAAGTGACAGCTCTCCTCCGGTGCAGCTGTTAACCTGTCGGTTAGCAGGCAGCACGGTTTTTCCTCTGTCCCAGATGTGCCTACTATACTACACACGGTCATAATGAGCCCAGGGCTGTTATTACGCACTGTGTGAATAGCACTGCACACACCTCCGCTCATTCCTCAGCAGGTTTGAGCGTGAACGCGCCTCAAGGTCCAGTTTACGAGCCTTCTCCTAAACAGAGACATGATGAGATGCAGCGTGTGGAGGCCCCCTCGCAGCCTTTGCGGACCGGGCCCCTCTTGGGTTGCTTCACGGGCAACAGCGGCTAGGGCTCTGACGTGGCTCGTCACCATAACAACCACAGCACATCCAGAGCAGGTCGCACGCTCTCAGAGTATTACTCAGAGTGGCGACGCGTTAAGCCGGCTGCCCCTGACCTGTCGGTTATAGACATCATGGCTCGCTGCATAAACCGGCTGTCTTTAAAAACCTATAGGTTTTTAAGCAGCTCGGACAGCTCTCCTCCGGCGCGTCACACCCCGCGGGGCGGTGACAGCCCTCTCCGTGATGCAGCTGTTAGGCAGGATATCAGCTGGTCACGTGGTTTATTTGCCTGCGTATCGACCCCGTGCGTCAGAGGAGACGCATGGTGTACATTCCTCCTTCCGTGGGTTGGGATTGAACCCATGGAAAAATCTCCACGTCAGTGGAGATTTTTTCAGGGTGCCCCTGAGCAGAGAGACGTCACACACCACAGTGTTCACAGACGCATCTCTCGCAGGCTGAGGAACGTGCATGTCGCAGGCAGTGGGGGGACAGTGGCCGGGTCACATGTCTCTCCATATAAACGTGCTGGAATTACTATATGGAAAGTAATCCAGCACTTCGTCCTGTTGCTGTACAATCAACATGTGTTGATTCGAACAGACAACAAAGCAGCAGCGGTGTTCGATCAGCGCAGCTGCTGAACACACATCCTACACAGCCAAATGGACAGCGTTCCGTGTGGTGTGTAGGGAAAAGCCTGGACCCCGTTACGGGCCCCCTGCCTCGTGCTGTTGTTCCTCCAGCTGTTGCTGGACAGGAATTGGCTTATAGCACGGTAAAAACATATGCTGCTGCCATTTCATCTTGCCACGTAGATTTGGGTCAGCACGGTGTTTAGTCACCCTCTGACAAAACGTTTTCTACGGGGAGCACAGAGACTCAGACATGTGTCACGCGCTTTGGCCCCTCCATGGGTTTTTGGCTTTAGTGTTACGCGCACTGAGGAAAGCTCCATTTGAACCTTTAGATCAGGTTCCCCTGAAGTTCTTGTCAGCCAAAGTAGCTCTGCTCTTGGCTCTCACATCAGCTAAAGGGTGAGTGATGTGTCTGCTCTCTCTGTGGCTCCGTCATCTCTCCAGATCCAAGGAGATGGCAGTTCAGCTGTTTTGCGCCCTAACCCGGTTTTTATGCCAAAGGTGATCACAAGCTCTTTTAGATCGAGAGGGATCACTTTGGATGGCTTCTTTCCTCCTCCTCACACATCAGAGGAGGAAGCCACATCTCATCTCCTCCGTCCCGTGCGCGCTGGCATGCTATGTTGCACGCACGGCTGCTTTACGCAAATCCCAGCGTCTGTTTGTTTAGGCTCTGTTCTTGGTCCCCTCCTCTTCTCCTTGTACACAAACTCGCTTGGATCTGTCATTAGCCCGCATGGTTTTTCATACCACTGCTACGCTGATGACACCCAATTAATTCTGTCCTTTCCCCGCTCAGAGACCCAGGTCGTTGCACACATCTCTGCTTGTCTAGCTGACATCTCTCAGTGGATGTCTGCTCATCACCTCAAGCTCAACCTTGACAAGACTGAACTGCTTTTCCTTCCGGGAAAAGATTGTCCCTCTCTTGACCTGACTATCAACATCGGCACCTCTGTTGTTTCCCCGACTCAGACTGCAAGGAATCTGGGTGTGACCCTAGATAACAACCTGTCCTTCACTGCAAACATCGCTGCTACAACTCGCTGCTGCAGATACACGCTTTACAACATCAGGAGGATGCGTCCCCAGCTGACCCACAAAGCCACGCAGGTTCTGGTCCAGGCTCTCGTCACCTCACGCCTAGACTACTGCAACTCCCTCCTGGCTGGTCTCCCTGCATGTGCCATCCGACCTCTGCAGCTCATCCAGAATGCAGCGGCTCGCCTGGTCTTCAACCTTCCTGAATGTTCCCACACCACGCCGCTCCTCCGCTCCCTCCACTGGCTTCCGGTAACTGCTAGAATCCACTTCAAGACCCTGGTACTTGCGTACCATGCTGCGAATGGATCTGGCCCTTCCTACATCCAGGACATGGTTAAACCGTACACCCCAGCACGTGCACTCCGCTCTGCATCAGCCAAACGACTCGCTGCAGCCGCACTGCGAGGGGACTCAAGTTCCCATCAGCAGAAACACGTGGGTTTGCTGTCCTGGCTCCAAAATGGTGGAATGAGCTCCCATTGACATCAGGACAGCAGAAAGCTTACACACCTTCCGGCGCAGACTGAAAACTCATCTCGTTCGACTCCACTTCGAGCAATAGAACTATTAACAAAGCACTTATATACTAATAAAGGACTGGCTTACCTAAAGCCAGCTGAGTAGCACTTGAAATGATTTTGCTCTATGAAGCCTGATGTACTTATATGATTCTGTTTTCTTCAAGTTTGTATTTTGTTGGTCGAACGCACTTATTGTAAGTCGCTTTGGATAAAAGCGTCAGCTAAATGTAATGTAATGTAATGTTTGTGCATTATAGAGAGCGCTCATTAGGGCAGTCTCTATCTGCACAGCGCCTGTCACACTGGCTGTGTGAGGCTGTGTCACAAGCGTATGTTTCCTCTGGGTTGGATCCCCCGGAAAACATTAAAGCGCACAGCACCAGGAGAATATCAACGTCTACGGCGTTGCACGGAGGAATGACAGTGGAACACATTTGCATTTCTGCGTCTTGGTCTTCACCCTGTTCATTTATTGGTTTTTATTTGAGGGATGTCTCCCATTCCTCTCTGACACTGGGGGGGCGCCAGAGAGCTTCAGGGGAGGCGCAGCGTGAGAAGAAAAAAAAACGAGAAACAGTGAAATCTAGTTAACTTCAGCTAAATGTATGCGAGCGGCAACATGGATCGATTTTTTGTGAGATTACCTAAAGTGAAAAAGGAGACAGCGTCTGGCAGAAAGCGTCAGATTTGTTTTGAAATAAAAGTTGTGGCTCATCGGACATTTATGAGAGAAAATCCTGAATGTCCGAGTGCAAGTGAATGCAGCACAAGACGCGAGCCTTGTAACCCCGGCCCTGGCGCGAGCGAGGAAATGTGATTGGCGGCGATTTCATTTGAACAGGACGACGCATTCGGACCCCAAGTAGACGGAAGGAATTATGTATTTGCGGTGTACAATACTACACTAACCACAATCCGGAGATATTGTTGTGATGACGCCTGTCCGCTTTGACAAACCTCGTGATAAGTCAACAAGCTCTGTGATTGGATGAAACTTAAATTCATACAAAAAAAGTGACGTAGATTTTACTCTCATATATTATTCAAAACCATTCTAATTATCTCCCATTGTACTTTTAGAGACTCTAGGAACAACCAACAACCATGCATTCTTGGAATGCAATGCCCTAGTAGGACAGTAGGGTATAATGAGTTATTTAAGGTAAGATGGCGCCTGCCCATTAGGGGCTTTGTAGGTGAGACAAAGAATTTTAAATTCTATCCTGTGTTCTATAGGGAGCCGCGTACCAACCGTTGCAAAAAGCATTAAAGTAGTGAGTGAGGGAAAGGAAGAAAGAGAGCAAGAACAGGCGGATGAGAGTTGGGATGATTGTGTGTCTGACAGCAGTGATGTGCCAGGTTTTATGAGCAGTAGCCAACAAAAAAAAATGTACTCGGCCGAAATGATAAAAAATTACCTGGTGCAGACAAAAAACCAACATAATGTAATCATAGAAGAATATTTCCCAGATTTGTCCGTTTTCTGTGCCTCAGCAAGACTCCACATGAGCCGGAAAGAGCAGTCTGTCCTGGATGAGCTGGAAATATACAGACTAAAAAGAATTGTTACAAAAGTGAGGAAGCAAATGGGCAGCGTTGATTTTAAAAACCTCGATGTCTGTGTTTAATTTATTTGTTTTTATTTTTGCTTTTAACATCTCACTCGAAATGGACACTTTTAGAGTGGGAAGTTTAAATGTAAATGGAGCCAGAGAGGAAAGAAAGAGGGCTTTAATATTTCAGACTGCAAAAATAAAACATATCGATGTCCTCTTTTTACAAGAGACGCACAGCGACGTTTTTAATGAGACGGACTGGAGAAAGGAGTGGGAGGGGGAAGTCATTTTAAGCCACAACACCTCTCTTAGTGGGGGGGTGGGCTTCCTCCTCTCCAAGTCTTTTAGTCCTGTCTCTCTGGAGGTCGAGCATTTTATCAATGGGAGGTTGCTTTTAATAAAAGCACGGTTTGACCTTTTTACAGCTGTTTTTGTAAATGTGTATGCTCCAACAAACGGTGCAGAGAGGAAGCTGTTTTTACTCAAAGTTAACGATGTTTTAAACGGTTGTGCCACGGAGGATTTTTTATTCTTGGGTGGGCATTTTAATTGTACAGAAAATGCATCTTTGGATCGCAACCATGCAGAGTGATCCACTCACTGCTGTCAGACACAGGGCAGGAAATAACAGAGCCAAGCCAGATCAGGAGGCGAGCTGTGAGCTTTTATTCCACCCTATACACAAGCGAGTATGAGGAGGGGGAAACTCTGTCCGAGGGGTTCTGCAAAGAACTACCTCAGGTCTCCGAGGAGACCAACTCACAGCTCGAAGGGCCGTTAACGATCCAGGAGCTGCAGACCGCCCTGCAAGGCATGCAGGGACGGCGAGCTCCTGGTATCGATGGCCTCTCCGTAGAGTTTTATAAAGCCTACCGGGACGTCTTGTCACATGACATTTTAGACGTTTTTAATGAAAGTCTGGCCTCTGGCTCGATGCCTATGTCCTGCAGGAGAGCGGTGATCACGCTGCTACCAAAAAAAGGAAACCTGCAGGACATCAAAAACTGGCGCCCTGTGTCTCTGCTGTGTGTGGATTACAAACTTCTGTCCAAGGCTTTGGCCACCAGGCTGGGGAGGGCTGTGGAGCAGGTCATCCACCGGGACCAGACCTACTGTGTGCCCGGCAGGTCCATGGTGGACAATGTCCACCTAATTCGAGATGTTTTGGAGGTCTCCAGCTCATTGGGCATTGATACTGGTCTGATTTCTCTAGATCAGGAAAAGGCTTTCGACCGCGTTGAGCACAGCTTCCTCTGGAAAGTAATGGAGAAGTTTGGGTTCAGCGCTGGTTTCATAGCCAAGATCAAGGTGTTGTACAATAAGATTGAGAGTGTGCTGAAGTTCAACGGTGGGCTGTGTGCTCCGTTTAGAGTGTGTAGAGGGGTCCGACAGGGCTGTGCTCTGTCTGGCATGCTCTATGCACTCTACTTAGAACCCCTTCTCAACAAAATACGCTCCAAACTGCAAGGGCTGTTTTTACCTGGTTTTAGTGGAGGCATGGTTTTATCAGCATATGCGGATGACATCATTATTTTTATTAGAGACCAAAAAGAGACAGACATTTTAGTTAACATCGTGAGGGATTTTAGTTCAGCATCGGCAGCGAGGGTGAATTGGAGGAAAAGTGAGGTCCTCGCTGTCGGTGAGTGGAGTGGCGGTCTCCCAGTTCTTCCCCAGAACATGCTATGGAAGAAAGATGGGCTAAAGTACCTGGGTGTGTTCCTGGGTAATACAAGCATAGTCCTGAGGAACTGGGAGGACGTCATAGCAAAGATAGAGGGAAAGCTGTCCAAGTGGAGGTGGCTGCTCCCTCAGATGTCTTTTAAAGGTAGAGTGTTGGTTTTAAACAACCTTGTGGCATCCCAACTGTGGCACCGTCTCACCTGTGTGGACCCTCCCTCAGGCTTACTAGCCCAAATACAAAAGAAGTTGGTGGATTTCTTTTGGGAGGGTCTACACTGGGTGCCACAGGGGGTGCTGTTTTTATCTAGAGAGGAGGGGGGACAGGGCCTTATCCACCTGGCCAGCCGAACAGCCACTTTTAGGATACAGTTTTTACAGAGGTATCTGACTGGCCCGGCTGATTTGGTGTGGAGAGATGTGAGCAGCTGCATTCTCCGACGCGTGAGTAACCTGGGGCTGGATGCTGCTCTGTTTTTAACTGATTTAAACATTTTAAAGTTGTGGGCTACCTCCTTTTTATCAGGGTGTTTTTAAATCTTGGGCCCTTTTTAACCATAAGAGGTGTCCAAAGACTGACTCTCTGTACTGGTTGTTGAGGGAGCCTCTCATTCACAGAGCCAGGTTGGACGTGTTATGGAAATCTAGGGCCCAACACAGCGCTGGAGAGTACAAGTCAAATGAACAATACAAATAAATGGTGAATCAAGCAAAGCTGTCTTTTGGTTATTTATTTGAAGCTTCAAATACACGATACAATAATATAAATATGTCACAAGTCGCACAGAGTATAAAATAGTCTGCGCGAGAGTGCGCAGAACAATGGAAAAGCAAAGGTTATATAGAAAAGGAGTGGGAAAGAGAACAATCTCTGTTCACACAGTCAGATTGTTGATGAGACACCCAGTGGCCTTGAGTAGATAGCATAACGGTTCTCAGAGCAGGCTGTGTATGAGTCTCCCAGTCTGCTGAAACAGCTGTGGCCTTGCAGAGACTGGGAAACTCATAAGAGAATATAATAGAATAATAATAGTAAAAGCACAACAAGAGGAAATAAGAAGCATTTGGTTTAAACGTATGAGGAATATAATAAGGATAATAATAAGGATGATAATAATAAAAATTTCCACTACATTCTCCCCTTTTGATCATACTTGATCAATAGAAAAAAACCAAATGATAGGATAGACTGATATAACACATCAATGAATACACTCCATCGCTGGTTTAAGTAAACACATCACAAATATATCATAGAAAACTGGCTGTTTTTGTGGAGGACAGACTCCAATATAATGTAAGCATAAGAGAGGAGATACACACATGATTATATTGATAAATCGGAATCAGACTCTTCTGATTCTAGCTGATCTATCTCACTGTGGCGCAAAGGATTGTCTTGTAATGGAATAGTAGTATACTGAACGAAAGCTGAGGATACCATGCTGGAAACGCATTTCTTCAGTATTGGGATTATCAAACAGGTACAACTGATTAATAGGCCAAAAATGATCGCCAGGGGTGTAACTATACTAGCCAGCCATGCTTTCCACCCGCCTGATGTAAGCCAGGCCCACCAGTCCCAGCCACCTGCGTTGGATATGTCATCAGCTTTCATGTCAGCTAACAGGTTGTTAAGATGCAGCACGGTGTCAGTGATGTTCTTGGTGGCATCGGGAATGTAAGTGCAACAGGAGTCACCGATCACATGACACAGGCCACCCTTTGAGGTGAACAAAAGGTCAAGAGCAAATTGGTGCTGCATGAGCATGTTCCTAGAGGCTATTATGAATGGGGTCAATGCCTGGAAGCCTTGCGTCGTCTCATAAGTCAGATTCTCTAGCCGGACGTGTAAGGTATCTATTTTATGGGCATTGTTTACTGTACCCCACCATGGGAACAGGCCACCCATGAATTTAGCTCCAGCGGACGTCATATCTCTTTTTACCTTGTGGTGGTCGGGGTGTTGGAACTCTGGGTAATGATGTGTCGTGTGCATTAAGGACGTGAGTACAGTGACTGCTGGATTCAAATCCACTAGAGTGCATGTACCTATCCCAAGGGGAGCCAGAACTTGATAGAGCTTGTTGCCGCACAACCAAACGTAATCTTCTGGCGCGCTAAACCCAGCATCACTGGGCCACGCCAGTTGGAGGGAGATATGTTTAACATCAGGGAATGCTACGTTAGAAAGGATTGTTTCAGGGGCACCGGATATGTGACAATACGAGATTTTGTAAGCACCGTCACCGCATGTGTTCCGTAGGATGCGAGTACAACCAGTAGTAGTGCCTAGGAAAAAATAATGTGGTGTAAGAGACGTTTTGTGGTAAACTCTCTGGATGCAGAGGCTGTGTTTCATCCCTCTCAAATGACTGGGGTGCACATGGCTGACGGGTTGGTACTTTGCGTATGTGGTGTCAAGCGTGGATGCACGCAAAGGGGAGTTAGACCGATTACTGCATGGTGGGGGAAGCTGCCTAGCATAACGCCACTCGGTTACGCTGTCTTCACCCTTGATGGGCTTTGTCAGAGCCATAAACGCGCAGTGTTCAACCTGGGTCAGAGAGCGCGGACGAACTGGCACGGACATTGATGAGTCCTGGGGGAAAAGGGTGCATGCATAACATGACCCATTTTGTCCTGCGGCCTGCAAGAATGATCTCAGAGTGTGCCGCCAGACGTTACCGGTGATCCCATTACTGGTCTGACCCACATCAATGTTGCTATGGTCGCCTATGTATAGATTAAATGTAGATGTACCTATGGATGTCAATAGTGGCGTCAAAGGTTGCTTACGTTTTTCCGGGTCTGAGTTTTGGGCGCGATGTCTATGTAAAATGTGCCACACGGGTCGGCGCCGGATACATACATACAGACAACAAAATAAAATAAATGTGGTTCGCCCTGCTTTCCCCAAGTACCTCTTAGATACCTCGATTTTGGCTGACATGCTGTGTGCTGAAATGGATACATAAAATATAGGACTAGTCCTAACACAACTATCATGGCAAGTATGCAGAGGAACCATTCTATGAGTGTCCAGGCTCTCCAGTAATATTCACATTGCTCACGGTTGCGTTGTCGTCTCTCCAGGCGAGCCCTCATCACGAGGGGGAAATGTTCCATGGGGTGTGTGAGTGTATTCTCTCGGTCGATTTCGTGACACGGACCGTCAGACTTCGCACACTGATAACACAAACGAGGAACCAGAGAGCATATGGAACCGCTCAGCTGGCACTCGCTCGTGACACCTTGTGTGTAGTGTGTTTTGGTGTATGTAGTGCAAGTGTGGTGCTGGTGGTGACTAGGACACGTCACTTGCTGTCATCTCTGTTGGTGACTTGGACACGTCACTTGTTGTCATCTGTTGGTGACTTGGACATGTCACTTGTTGTCATCTGTTGGTGACTTGGACATGTCACTTGTTGTCATCTGTTGGTGACTTGGACATGTCACTTGTTGTCATCTGTTTCTATCGTTTCTCCTTTCCTGTGACCACGACCTTGCAGTGGCTGGCGTGGACCCATGTAGCTCTCTCGGCGACCTTGACCGCTGTCTGGGTGACGAGAAGCACCTGGTAGGGACCTGCCAACGATTGGATTTCCAGCTCTTTCTCCGGAAATCCTTGACCAGCACGAAGTCGCCCGGTTGAAGGCGGTGAAGCGGACCAGTGGCAGTCGCTAAAGTGGATGATAGGTTAACACAATATGACAACATAGCATCCTCACACAAAGTTGTGGAGGGAAGAGGACATCCTGGAGCCTTGAGTCCAATCTGTGGAGGAGCCCCAAAAAGGATTTCAAATGGGCTGAGTTGACTCCGTGTTCTTTTCCGCATCCTCATGTACATCAGCACAACGGGCAGAGCTTGTGTCCATGACAGACCTGTGTCTGCACAGCATTTTGCTAGTTTGTAATTTTGCATAATGCAGATTAGCATGCTTCACAGTGCTTTTGAGCTGTTACTGTGAACCCCCTTGTGAACCACTCCTGATTTCTCCTGACTCTAACATCCCCCCTTTTGACACATGATCCCACCCATGTGTCAACTTAGCGAAATGAGGGAAAAAATTTCTTTGGGCCAACCCAAAAACAGCCCCAGCAGCCTTCCATTGAGCCTTCTCAACTGGCGTAGCTAGCTGCTGCATGGAAGTCAGTGATGACATTTTGTCAGTGAAGGAGGAGACAGGGATTTTAACAAATGAGTGTGCGTGAGGTGCGAGAGGAATCAGGGCAGCTGCCTTTGCGGCTGAGTCAGCAGACGCATTTCCTAGGGAAACTGGGTCTGTACTGCTTGCGTGTGCGGCACATTTACAGACTGCAACCTCAGATGGGAGCAGAATGGCGTCTAGTAAGCCTGCAACCAGTACATGGTTAAGTACTGGTTTGCCATCAGATTTAAGAAATTGTCTACACTTCCAAATAGCCCCCAAAATCGTGTACTACCCCGAAAGCATATCGTGAGTCAGTGTAAATAGTCACGGTTTTGCCTTCTGCAAACGTGCAGGCTTCAGTTAGTGCGATGAGCTCTGCTGCCTGTGCTGAGAGGTGACATGGAAGCGGTCCAGAACGGAGTACAGCAGAATCTGAAACAACAGAAAAACAACCAACAAAAAAAAACCAACAAAAAAAACCAAACAAATAAATTAGTGCCCCCTTGGTCGCGAGAGGCAGACCCATCAACATACAAAATGAGGTCAGCGTTGGTCAGAGGAACGTCTTTTAAGTCCAAACAATAAAAAAAAACCCTGTCTGTCTGTTAAGTCCGGTCTAGGTGTGCACACCATGGAAAGTACGTCAACCGTCTTCAGGCAATGTTCAAACTAAATGAAGTCTCTCCTTTTGAAACATCATGTGTTGAAATAAACACCTGCAGTTCAAAAAAATAAAAAAATGAATTGCCTAATATTTTTGTTGTGGAATCAATTAATTTCTTTCTTTAAAGGCAAAAACATGAAACAGCTAAGAGAAAAACCCTATTGAATACAATATTATTTGGAGCAACTTAATTTATAAATAGTTGTCAACTTAAAAACATGTGTTCATGTTCAACATGTGGTAATTAAGTACATACAATTTAAGATTATATTTAAATAATACGGTAAAACAAGTTGGAACCTTGGAGTAATCAACTTAAAAACTTGTGTTTATGCTACCAATTATTAAGTGAGTGGTAATTGAAAACACCTCTGATTGCAGAGGAAAAGCCTTCTCCCCTAACCCAAATAACTTTGTTGCTTTACCAACATTTCAATAGAAGTTGTCTTAACTCAATAACCATCGATGCAACCTATTGCCTTGATTTTCTTTGTTTAGCCAAGGCATTTGTTTTTAGAGTGTATGTAGACTGGGCCTCCCATATAACCTGGCTGAGCCGATATAAAAACCAATCAGCAAATAACTTTTCTATACATTATTGATTACTATTTTTGAGGTACTTTTAGGTTGGAAGTGAACATAAGTCATAGGTACATGGTGTACTTTTCCTTCACTACATGTATGTAATACCTTCAGTTACTTCACAGATCTGGATGAATGATGTGAAATATAATCAAGTGTTAAATCAGACTTTAGTTCCACCTGGAGTAAATCCACCAGCTACCCTGCAGAATACAAAGCCATTCAAACTAGCTGCACCTTCACCAGCTTTGAGAACACTTTAATGATCAATAATTATAATCAAAACATATCATATCTATTATTCTGAAATGGACCAATCTGCACAACGACTACTTTTACTGTCTTTACTTTCACTATATTCTGATAATACTTTTCTACTTTTACTTGAGGAACATTTTGAATGCAGGACTGTTACTGTAACACTCTGGTACTTCTACTTTTACTCAAGTACAATATCTGAGTACTTATTCCACTTCTGGTAGTATATTAGTCTGAATTGTAGCTGCAAAATCACACAGAGCTGCATAAAAATAGAATAATATGTACACGTGTGTACAATGATTTGTAGGTAATTTTGACTACTCAAGACACCTCACTTATACATCTTCAAAGTATTGGCTTTCAGAATATTAAACTTGTTTCGGCAAATTCAGATGATAAAATACAACTTTGAAGCTTGTAACGGCATAATTACAAGCAGAGAACGGACTAATGTAACATCACAGCAAGCATAACAACAGCCGTGTGTTATGAACACATACGCAAGAATGACATCATCTGTCGCTTAGTGACTTTTTTAACATTTAGTCTTAACACAAACGTGTGAATGTGTAAGGTTTACCATTATATTCAAATGTGAACAAAAATTGACTGTCTTTGTGTACCGGAACACTGGAAAAAATGCATTTGAGACATCTATGGCAGTAAATATGTTGCAGAGGCTGGAACTTGGGAAATAATCAGATAAGGATTCCGGACGAGCGTGCATGCACAGCTGCATTTACATCGTAAATCCTGGACAAATCTCCACTCGTCAGGAGGTTTGTCTCTGATCTTTTTGACAGGAAACACTGGAATCGTTACACGGAATAATGACCCCTTGTTTAAGCAGAGAGGTAAACACTGGCCATCAACAGCTTCACGTTTCAATGGGTACGGTACGTGAACGTGGACATTAACCCTACGTCATATCTGTGAGCTGCCCAGAGTGAGTATGGCACATCTGAAAGCGCGGCAGGAAGCTCAGAGATATGAGAATTACCTTATCCTCAACCAACAGCAATGTGCGCAGAACGGCTACGTTCGTGCACATTTTCCTTTGATACGCGTCACGTGACATAGAGTACATGACATATTCTGTGTGTGTAGGTGCCCAATCAGTGACTGACTCCCAATCTTTAACGATTGGACCCAAATCCCTCCATCTATCAGTGGGGCCCCCTGGCTAGTGAAATGTGTGGACCGCCCCTGGGATTTGACACAGCTGGTTGTGTCTTGTGTGTGTGTGAGTCTAACAGAGATAGTGCTACCCAGCGAATTCCAATACATTTTTAAATATGAGCTCATCATTCACACATTCTAACAGTAAAACTCTCATCATAGCATTTACACGGATCTTTCAACCACGTTAGCAGTACAATGCAAAATGAGAAGTTTCCACACAGCAGGTGGAAAACCACGTTGACCAGTCAAACGCAACAACGCCTGAGAATCAGGATATGTCAGCAGCCCATTGATACACATTCACCAGTTCTTTATCATCAAATGACACTTTTTGAACCATCGTAGGAGATGGCTGTCGGACTTTAAGACCCTCATTTGTGGAAAAATGAGGTCCAAGCCGAACCAGAGAATCAGATCTCTGCCCAGTAAATGTGTTGGGCAGGCAGATGATAAAATAACTGTTTTTTACTGATGTGGGAAATGGATTACTGTCAACACCGTTATCTCCACTCTGAAGTGGTACAGAAACTTCTCCTTTTCATAAACCCAGCACATGAATAAATCTATCACTAAATTTGCATTCAGGCAAATCTACCCTTTTTTACCACAGAATGTGTAGCCCCAGAATCAACCAAAAATGTGTGGGACATTTCTTAACGCAAACATTCACTGTCATATTTCAAATATGTACCCTTTTTAATTACAGACATGTCCTCTAATTCTTCTAATTTCTCAATAGCATGTATGATGCGTGTGTGTGTGTGTCACTTCCCTGGTTTGATGCTGCTGGCTGAATTTCCATCTCGCTCGATTGGGCCCCTTCCTTGCTGTCCCCCTCTGCCTCCACTCCAGTGTTCTGTGAGCAGTCCCATAATCCAATGTTCAACACTTCCACACTTGGAAACATCTTTCTTCAAATGAACGTCTTGCTTCTTGTCCTCTGCCTCTGAAAACCTCCTCTGCCTCTCCCTCGGTATTGTGAGCGGCCAGCATTTTGTTTAGCTTGCGCTGTGTCTGTGAGTCCGTTGAGAAAGGCATTACTGAGGTTTGTTTCCCAAACACCTGCTTGGTCTCCTAGGGCATCGGGTTTGTTTATCCCGCTGTTGTCGAGCTTGGAGTTGACGCTGACTGCATGGCTGGGGCTTGTAGTGGAGGTGGTTGAGGTGTTCCAACCAGATTGCCAGGGTTGTACGCCGGAGGAGGGAAGGGATACCCAGTCGAGGAGAGGTCATTGAGGCCTGCAATGGAAGGACACAGAGATGTCTGGGGTTTACATGTCTTTTGGAAATAATGTATTTCTTTTCTTCACATTCATTTTCAACCTTAATATTTTATTTAATCCCCAAGGCCAACTGCCTTTTTTTTACTCCCCAGTATTATAAACACTTTCTATGAGTGTCCAGTTTTTCCAAGTCTTTTACTTTAATTGTACTCTTCTTCTTCATTCCATCTTCACACTCTTGTAATTTATCCCTTAGGTTTTTGATTTTTAATTTACTCAAAGAACCTCCCTTAGGAAATCCGAACATTTCCGTCCATATATTTAATTTAGACAGACTTTCTTCACCATATTTTGCTCGCATGACATCAACTATCGGACCCTCAGGAGGCTGTACATACCCCCTCGCCTGCTTTGCCCCCATAGCAAAGTCTTTTAAAGTGTCACCAAAACACTCCGTGTCACCAAAACACTATTAAAGTGTCACCAAAACACTCCGTGTCACCAAAACACTATTTTTCATCCGTCGATGCTAGATATGCCAAATATCTCTGTTTTCGAGCAGTCCCTCTCCTGATGTCATGGAGTTTTAATTACGTTTAACTTTAAACAATTTAGACTTTGCACATCTCACCGAGTATTGAAAGCCCTTTGAGTTCGTTGGATCTCGTGAAGTCAATCGGTTCCACCCCGGCGCTGGTCCTCTCGTCTCGTACGGTTTCTGTCGAGGTAGAGGAAAATCCAAAGATCCTGGAGCATCCACCAGCGTCCGGAGTGGTTCACAATCTAACTTACAGAGATCCTGCCGACAACGCCATTTGTTATGGAAATCTAGGGCCCAACACAGCGCTGGAGAGTACAAGTCAAATGAACAATACAAATAAATGGTGAATCAAGCAAAGCTGTCTTTTGGTTATTTATTTGAAGCTTCATTTGACTTGTACTCTCCAGCGCTGTGTTGGGCCCTAGATTTCCATAACAAATGGCGTTGTCGGCAGCAGCGAAACACCCGGCCTGACGGTGGCGCTGTGCCGATCCAGGACCCTGTGCCTTCAGCAGCTGGTGGATGCAGTGGGGCCGGAGCTGAGCGATGCCCGGGCCTTGGGCTCTCTGCTGGGTCTGCACTCTGCCCGGGTGGCCGAGAGGATCCTGCAACTATGGAGCCAGATCCTCTCCCCTGATGACAAAAGTCTTTTAAGGAGCTATGGACAGGGAAGAGCCAAGCCGGACCCAGCAGACCCTTTCCCGGAGATCTACCTGAGCCCAGGGCTCGGAGATGCAACTCCGAGATGCTATGGGTGCAACTATGGCCAGCAAACATGCTCAAAATGGTAAGTGAATAAACTGTATTGTTAATGATGATTGCAATTTATCTAAATACATATTTATAGATTGGATATGGGTCAGTGTATGTTTTGGCCATTGGATTTTCTTTTCACAAATTGATATTCAAAAACAAAAAACGACTGGATATTTAATTTTCGTTTTAAAATTGAAATTCAAGGCGTTTTTCTTTATCATGGTCTAAAAGGGATTTACTAAACTTAAAAAACGGGATGATTTTCATTTTCTACTTCTCAAAACGAAAAATAAAATTACTAGAAAACTGAAACAAAAAAAATCCGTGGATCTACCGTCCAATTGTTTTTATTTATTAAACACGAAAACGGAAGAGCGTTTGAGAGGCCTTTTTGCTTTTTACCTTACTAAATGGTCAAATGGTCATTGGAGCGAGGGGCGGGGCCAAACTCACGGAAGTGATTTCAAAACAAAAGTGGTGATAATATTATAAACAAAGGACACAAGGTGAATTTAGCGATCACAATGAAAACGGCCAAGACACATATTGAGCCCAGAAAATGGATGTTATTAAGGGCTGTAAATATAATAAGCCTATATCTAAAATGGTTGTTGTTAGGAGATTTAAACTATACAGCGGTTCTGCGCTGCGGTCACTCAGCCGCCTCTCGCGTTTGTTTTTTCAAATCAGCTGCTCTTCATTTTTCCTGCTATATTTGACGAGTGATACAAATATGTTTTACCTCAAGTTCTGAAGAAAACTGACTCTGTTGGACTCGGTTCTAGTTTGACATCTACCAGAAATAAAATGAAGTACTTTTGCTGTTTACTTTGTGAGTAATCCTCTGTCAGAGTCACCTCCATAATGCATGTTTTTCTGCTATCTTTGATGAATGATACAAATATAATGTTACCATTAGTTCTTAATGAAATTGATACTGTTTGACTTTGTATTAGTTAGCCTACTACTTACAATACATTGAAGTACTTTTACTGTGTATTGTTTGAGAAATACTCAAAGTCCCCTGCTGAGAACACAATCAAGCCTCTTCTGCTGAGTTTGATGAGGGAATTCTTTGTTGTTGCCATTAGTTCTTCGTGAGATTGATCCTGTTGGACTCAGTACTACTGAAACTACCCCCACAAGTACTATGAAGTACTTACTGTGTACTTTCCCAACAATCCTCTGTGAATGTCCCCTCCTGAGAACAATAATGCATGTTTCTCTGCTATTTTGAATAAGCGTTACAAAACCTTTCTTCATGAGACTGATATTGTTGTTGGACAGAGTATTTTAAGAGGATAGACTTCAGCAATACTCCGGCAGCAGCATTGTTGCACCTTGGAAAGTCTTTAGAGTCTGGCCTGGATAGCTGGTTTATCCTTCAGCACACTGACACACTCTGTCACTCTTGTTGGCCTCTTATGAAGCTGCTGTCTTTTAATATATGATTATGTCTCAGCTGCTAGTTCATTCCTCGCCAATTCTTCAGTCTCATCCTTCCATCAGCCTCCAGCACACTTCCAGTGTCTGACTCCATATGGTATTGTCCTGATGCTGTAAGGGTGATGCCCCATGATCACAACATGACCCCTCTAGAGTGCCAAGGACCTCATATTATGTATGTCATTCATGTTACATCACACATTATAACAATTTGCTTTCCTTTTTCTCTTCTCTTAACTAAATAGTCCTGTCTTTAAGTATAATACAATGTAAAGTCCTTTTCCTGCACCATGTTAAGGCTTCAAAACAGGCATTTTTTTTGTGTTTGGAGAAATCACAATCAATGGCCCAGAATTGTACTTTATAAACTCTGAATCTTGTGGTGCTTGAACAAATACAGACTGGCTAAACCTGCTAGGTATATACTGTATATGCCTTTTTTGGAGCCCTTTTTTGCAATATTTATTTAAAAAAAAATGTTTTTTCTGTTTTCTAGTGATTTAATTTTTTGTTTTGAGAAGTAGAAAATGAAAATCATCCCTTTTTTTAAGTTTAGTAAATCCCTTTTTGACCATGATAAAAAAAGCCTTGTATTTCAATTTTGGTTTTTCAATTTGAAAACGAAAATTAAATATCCAGTCGTTTTTTGTTTTTGAATATCCATTTGTGAAAAGAAAATCCAATGACCAAAACATACACTGACCGATATGTAGGTGGTCATATTTCCTAATAAACTGATCAAAACAGTCCAATACAAATACAATTCCAAGCATTTTGAGAGCCTGGGTGATACACTCCCAATGTTGGGAATGTATCACTGCTTTTACTTGATTTTACAGAATGTTCACAAGACTACATGAAACGTATTAAAAATAATAAGAATATGTTGGTCTCCCTTGAAAAAGAGATCAATGATCTCAATGGGACCTACCTGGTTGAATAAAGGTTTGACATGAAAAGAAAAATGCATTTTAAGAGCCTGGGTGATTTTGATGATACTTGCTTGTATTACATTCTTCCCAAGACTACATTATTATGTATTATTAAGAATATTTAGGGGTAGCCAGTCAGAAGTTTGTTTGGGCTCCTGATTATAACTAAAGGCAACTTATACCCTTAAAACTTTGTTTAGGCCCACAATGGGGTAATGTGTAGAAGTACGAAAGATAAAAACTAAACATGTTGTAGTGACTATTTGTCAAAAAGGTTTTCTCATTAAAATAAACGTACAGCTAGAGGCCACTGCTGCACCATGTCAGTTCAGGTTGTACACAGGCAGTTAAGAAGTCAAACATTCAGGCAAGATTAACATTTAGTTTATTTTAATTTCCAGTATTTGTGTTCATCATGGTGCCTCTCTCTTTCTCTGGTAAAATAAAAAACAAGGTCCCTTCAAGGTGCATCACTTGCCTTTGACAGACCCTCTACCTTTATCACCAAACCTGCCATTGACCTAATAAACGCTTTCTATGTTGAGAATAGCGTCTACAGCAGGGGTGCCCAACCTTTTTTGAACCGAGAGCTACTTTTAAAGTTGCCAGTCTGAGAGATCTACCAGTCCAAATAGAGGCGTAGCCATTACTGACAGCCTACTGCCAGGTAAATACACACTTCTACTTGTATAAAACTGACCTTTGTACGATTAATACTTCATAAAATACTGCAGATCCTTTATCTTACCTCTTTTAATCTACACACACATACAAGTATTTAACTGAAGTGACACAACAGTGTTGGAGTTTATTCACACGTCACTACAGTGGGTAATGTTTTCAAGAAACATTGAACATTGCTGCCACATATGACACAGGAAAAAAGAAAAGACTCTGAACCCTTTCTTTGCCATTATATAAAAATAGTGTTGCTACAAAAGTATAAATTAGGCTTACTAATAAGACGACTCAGATCTGAAGCTACTCAGGAATCTGCTGCCAACGTGCAATAAAAAAGACACAATTAATAGAATCAAACCATTTTTTGTGTTGAATTTTAGTAGAGTATAAAAATAAATGCCTTTTTAAAATAGGATGCAAGCAACACTAGTTTCTTAACCTGAATTGATAATAGACTATAATCAATGTAAACAGAACAGATCTTAATGTTTGCATTCTTATACCATTTTGTACAATAATTATAATGAATAAGTTCAAACAAACTAAAACTTACAGCTGATTAATAACGGTATCTAACTTGAGTTTTTATTGTATCAAAAACCTGTTGAAATGCTACTGTTATTTTTACTGTCCCCCAAAAGCGCGTCGGCAGCCTCCAGGAAAGCTTCTTTCACAACTTCACCGTCTTTGAAAGACTTAATGTGTTTCGCAAGAACGTGACTGACACGATGAGATGCTCTGGAGCAGCCTTGCTCTTGTTGCTGGGCCTGGTGAAAATGGACTTCTGTGCATTTAGCTGTCCTTTCAGGCCCCTCCCCTTTTGGAGCGTAGGGCTGAATTAGGAGGGAATTCCGTCTCGTAGCGGTTGTGCACTGTTTTGAAATGCCGCTCCTAAATTACCCTTCTTCGATAAAGCCACGCTCGCATTGCAGATGAGACAGATGGACTTTGAATTGGAATAGATACAAACATAATCATCCTCCCACTCTGAGTGAAAATGATATATTTGGGGCTTTTTTGCTTCTGCCATTGCGGTCTTGTGTGTGTGCGGACTGGTCACTCCTGTTGACACGGACAACGTCAGCGAACTAGTGCCCACTGCCCACAAGCCACGCCCCGACACATGGGGTCACGCCGGCCAATCACAAAGCTTTGATGCGTTCAAGTGCATTATTCTGGCGGAGGAAGATTATGTTATAGGACATTAACGATACAACTGAATATTGTTGTTCTATTTTTAGACACATCTCGCGATCGACTGGGAATCTCCCCGCGATCGACCGGTCGATCGCGATCGACTGGTTGGGCACCCCTGGTCTACAGGAATACATGAAAAATATCAATTGAATGACATAGCTTCTACACCCGCTCTAGATTATTTAAACCACCTTGAGCCCACCCCCCTCACTGTCAACATTGGTCATTTGGTAGTTGAACCATTTTATAAATACAGAGATTGCTAAATATTTCTCCATGTTTTTCAGCCCTCCGATCAAAATCAAACACATACAATAACGAGGAATTCCGGATTGTGTTGGTGGGGAAGACCGGAGCTGGGAAGAGCGCCACCGGAAACACCATTCTGGGGAAAAAGCTCTTTATATCAAAGTGCTCTGCTGAATCTCTGACTGTAGACTGTTCTAATGCCTTTGGGGAAGTTGATGGACAAAGAGTTAAGGTTATTGACACTCCTGGTCTGTTTGACACCAAGATTGAAGAAGGGAAGACCAGAAACGATGTTGTTCAGAGCATTACATATGCTGCTCCTGGACCGCACGTCTTCCTGGTCGTCATCAGACTCGGCAGATTCACAGAGGAAGAAAAGCAGACAGTTCAGACGATTCGGGAAATCTTTGGAGAAGATGCAGACAGATACAGCATGGTTCTCTTTTCCCACGGTGATCTGCTTGAAGACCAGACTATCGAAGAGTTCTTGAAGGATGATGAAGATCTGCAGAAACTTGTGGCCAGATGTAACGGCCAGTACCACGTCTTCAATAATAAGTTGGAGGATCGTTCTCAGGTCAGAGAGCTGCTCAACAAGATCAGAAACATAGCAGAGAAGAACGGAGGAAGCCATTACACCACTGAAATGTTCCAGGAGGCAGAGAAGGCCATAGAAGAGGCAAAACAAAGGATCATTGAAGAGAGAGAAGAAGAAATACACAAACAGGAAGAGGACATTAAAATGAGATTAGATCAAAAGTATGAGGAACAATTGAAGAAAATCGAAGAGGATAGTGAGAGGTCAGACAGGCAGATAGAAGCTCATGAAAGAGAAATGGAGAAGGAGAGGAGGAGAATGAGAGAAGAGGAGGAAAGGCAGATAGAAGCTCATGAAAGAGAAATGGAGGAGGAGAGGAGGAGAATGAGAGAAGAGGAGGACAGGTTGAGAGAAGCTCATGAAAAAGAAATGGAGGAGGTGAGGAGGAGAATAAGAGAAGAGAAGGAAAGCCTGAGAGAAGCTAATGACATGGATATGGAGGAGAAGAGGAGGATGAGAGAAGAGGAGGAAAGGCTAAAAGCAGCTAATGAAATAGAAATGGAGGAGAGGGGTAGAATGAGAGAAGAGGAGGACAGGAGGAGAGAAGCTTACAAAAGAGAAATGGAGGAGGAGAGGGAGAGAAGGAGAGAAGAGGAGGAGAGGAGGGGAGAAGCTTACAAAAGAGAAATGGAGGAGGAGAGGATGAGAATGAGAGAAGAGGAGGAGAGGAGGGGAGAAGCTAGCAAAAGAGAAATGGAGGAGGAGAGGGGGATAATGAGAGAAGAGATGGAGAGGAGGAGAGAAGCTAGCAAAAGAGACATGGAGGAGGAGAGTACGAGAATAAGAGAAGAGAAGGAGAGGCTAAAAGCAGCTCGTGAAAGAGACATGGAGGGCGAGAGGACGAGAATGAGAGATGAGGAGGAAAGGAAGGCCAGGAAGGATGCTGAGGACAGCCAGTCAATACAATACGTACTCTACTCTATTGTGAAAAAAGGTTTTAGGATCTGTGATGTCTGGGTGCACAGGTTTCCTGATACAGTCTTGACCCTCTGGAATACCTCCTTGTTAATCTTCAGTCACCTTTTTGATTTTGTTGTTTGATGTGATTTACAGTAATATCAGTTATTTCAGTGGTGAGTTTTAATTAAATACTAACAGGATGTTAACATTCTAAACTATAGTAATGTACTGTAAACTAATTTGTTCTTTGATTGCTTTTACAAGAAAAAAAATATATATACATCATGAATTAATGCTTTTAAAATTGTATACGGATGCGTTTTCTTTGGCTTTCCTGTAACTGAAGGCGTAATGTCAATGTTGGGTTTTGTAAAAACGAAAGGTTAAATCTACATACAGTATGTAATTAATTGTGTAATTCAATATGAAAAGGTTGGAACTCAAATGAATGTGTAAAGACAAACATCTAGCTATCAATAATGTCTCATAATCAAATAATGTTGAGTTCACATTGAGTGTGTTATGTAATTTGGTTGTTTAATAAACATTTTAAAAGTGAGTTGTAAGGGTCTATCTTAACATAAATCACAGTATTATTCACAACTGGATCTAAATAAAAATGTTTCATGTAAAAGAAAAGAAGAAATAAAGCCCGAACACATTAAAAGCAAACATGAACGTGTGCTAAATCTGAGCGTTTTAAATCGTGGTAACTTTAAGGATTTTCCATTGTTGACCTTTGTATCCAGAAAATACCTTAAACTCATTAATTATCTCAACAATAGCTGAACTTTTTAATTGGTTTGGACAACCAATCACAGCTTTGGTGAGGAACTTTAAGGACAATCTGGTAAATGCATTTGTTTGTAGCATGACACTTCTTCTGAAAACACAGCCAAGCAGTTTGCATCAACACATGTATCTAAAGAGATAAGTTATCATGGAACTATTTAAGTTTGTTTTAAACAAGAGTTTGAGGAATTTTGGTTTACTTTTTAGAGAAGAGCATTTATCTGTTACAACCCGGCTCGTGGGCTGGAACATAAAGCAGGGAGGCGAGACGAGGGGTACGAATAATATAGTTTATTGTTTAAACACAACAAACTAACACCAGCATCAGGTCCCCGAACTGGCGCAGAGAAAGTGCCCAGAGGAGTGAGAGACACGCAGCCGGCTGGGCTCCTCCTTTATCCCGCTTCATCAGGTGTAGCACATCAGATAGGCATCCGCCCACAGGTGAGGCTCATCAACACCTGAAACAACCAGAACAAACCACACACACACAAACACACGGCACCCCACGTGGTGTGGAGGGGTCGTCACACTCCCCCCCATAAGAAAGGAGTTCCCCTAGAACACCGTAAACTACAATAGTAACATTGTAATTCTGAACGGATCCATACAGACCGTTTTGTAGTTCCTGACTTTCCTCCTTCCCACCTCACCAGCTCCGGCCCCCGAAGATGCATTTCAAAAGCTCGGAGCTCTAGACACGCATCGGCTACCACGTTATCCGAACCCTAATGTGTCGAATGTCCAGGCAATGGGCCTGTAGGTACAGCATCCACCGCATTAACCTACGATTTGGACAACAAACTGAGTTCAAGGAAGTGATGGGGTTATGGTCTGTGTACACAACCAGCGGAACACTAGAGCCTAATACACATCAAAATGCTGTAATGCCCAGATGAGCGCGAGGGTTTCCTTTTCGGTTTCCGAGTAGTTCAACTGAAACGAGTTACATCTTGGAATAGAAACTCACAGGGCGGTCCACCCCACTACCATCAGCTTGGAACAGTACGGCTCCTGTCCCGACATCACTTGCATCACACATGCAGTTGAAAAAGGTCGAACCATGCAAGGAGCGGCCAGCACAGGAGGTGAAGACAGAACAGTCTTGACATTACCAAAAGCCTGCTGGAACACGTCTGACCAAACATACCGGGCTTTCCCTCTCAGCAAATCGATCAGGGGAGCTACCACAGTTGAAAGTTCTTACAATAACTGCGATAATACCCAACTAACCCAAGGAACCGCTGAAGTTCTTTTTTGGTAGTAGGAACTGGGTACTTTGTTATCGCACTTACTTTAGCCTCAACGGCACACCACAGTCCCCTGCCCTACCTTGCCCAAACACTTTGCCAAGTTCACCGTCAGGCACCCTTCACTCAACCGGTCAAACAGTCTCTTAAAGTCCAAATATTCTGCCGGAACCCCTGTGACATCCGTAACCAGGTTCATATCCACAGATAGTTGAGGTGCGGAAGCCTGGCTTGAGGCAAACCTGATGACAGGAGGAACTCCAACCTAGAATGGACCCAGTTGCCCAGTCAATGTTTGGGTTGTGGGCGGCGGAGCCACGGATAACCCAAATCAGAGGGATTTGGAGGGACCGTAGCACATGAAACTGGATTGTCTCATGGTGGTTCCCCGACATGAGCATATGTACCGGCGTCGTCTGGTGTGTCACCGTTCCCAGTAGGTGACCATCCAAAGCATTAGCCGGTACCGGCTGGAGCAACCGAATCTGTTGGATGCCCAGCTGTAGTGCAAGCTCCTCGTCAATGATACTAACATCTGATCCAGAGTCGATAAAAACAGCCAGAGCCTGAGATTTGCCTGTCAGGAGGAGTTGAGCATGGCACACGGGTCTTAGATTGGGGATCAGCTCAGAGGTTTGGCCCACCAGTATACTCCCCATTACTGATGAGCTCTGCCTTTTACCGGACAACGGGAAACATATGTCCAGCCTGACCACAGTAAAGGCAAAGATTACCTCTTCGACGTAATTCCCTCTCCTCAGAGGTAAGACTGGTACGACCCACTTGCATGGGCTCGACCTCCCCGTACCGTGAGTCAGAGTAGGAATGGGAATTCTCCGCTGAAACCGGAAGTCGAAATCTCCCGGAAACCGGAAGTTGTTGTCGCGAGCGTCTGTCTGTTTGCTCTCCTCTCCGGGTCTGGATTCGTCTGTCAATCCGAGAGGTGAGCTCAATCAACCCATCCAAGGAAACAGGGAGATCATAGGAAACCAGCTCATTCTCTCATATAATCCGCTAATCCTCTCAGATATGCGTCACACTGCGCCGGCTCGTTCCAGCTGCTGCGGCGGCTGCTGGTGCGGAAGTCAATAGCGTAATCCACCACCGTGCCGGAACCCTGGCTCAAACTCAGCAGACCTCCGGCAGCGTCGGAGCTCCGGAGCGTATCCTGTCGGGCCAGGGGCTGGAGCGAGCATCGGAGCTGCGGGCGGAGGGACGGTTAGCAGCCATGGTAGCAGCTAGCTGTTGTACGGTGGCGGCCATCTGTTGCATCTGGGAGGTAAGGTAAGCCATCGTTTGTCCCTGGATTGAGGTTGCCTGGTGGGTCTCGGTAGCTAAGGTAGCTATCGTGACCTCCTGTCTTGGATGGCATCCTCAACCCTCTCAAAGCGGTCTCTAGGAGACCTGGTGTTTGCTTGGTCCATTTCTGGCCAGATCGTTCTGTCACAAACGAGCTGAGGACCAAAATGCAGAACACGGGAAACCAGGGATAGTCGGTAACCAGCTTATTGAAGGCAATAGGCTGGAAGGAGACAACATGGCAGATAGGAGGCAAAGGGCTGGTCGGGGACAGGCGAGGGTTCCAGGAGAAAGCAGGATGGGAGTCGCAGGTACAGACCGGGTCAGGGAGCAGGCGAGGCAGGCTGGTCAGGGACAGGCAGGGTCGAAACCGGGAGAGGCAATCTGAAGGGTAATGCGGGAAAGACTGGCATGCTGCAAAGTACGATCTGGCACTGAGGTGAGAGTGAAGGTGGCCTAAATACTAATGGAGCTGATGGGTGTAACAGAGTGAGAGAGAGACAGGGTGTGACTACCAGGTGACTAAGGAATGTTAATGCAGAAAAATAGGTGAGTGAGAAAGCAGACTGTGACATTAGCACAGTTTACAGTCAAGGATTTAAAAGAGAACTTTGATATAGAGGACCCTTTTCCCAGAATGCTGTTTCCTGTGGCGCTCTTCCCAGCTCCGGTCTTCCCCACCCAACGCAATCCGGAGCTCAGCGTTATTGTATGTGTTTGATTCTGATGGGAGGTCTGAAAAAAATGAAGACATATTTTGCAATCTCGTTATTTATAAAATTGTTCAACGACCAAATGAACAATGTTGACAGTGAGGGGGGTGGGCTCAAGATGGCTGAACAACCAAGGGATAACAATGTAACCATTGAAAAGTACTGTATGGGCCTACCCTTCTGTTCCACTACATCTTAGAGGTAAATATACTTATTGAGCTTGAGATACTTTTCAGATTTCAAGTTTTTCCTCCCCTTCCTGTCCAGTGAAAATCATGTATCTCCAGATGTGTTGATTTTGGTTTATATTAAGTAGTCTTTCGCTCTTTTCTTGCTGTAACAAATGCAATTTCCCCTCTGTGGGATGAATACATTATCCCACTGATTTTTATATAAGTGACAAAACTTAAGGATGGAGTGTTAACACCTTCTTACAGGGCGACCTCTTCCTGCACGATCAGAAATCAGAAAACCTTTCTTCCTCCCACAGAATTTTACACCTTTTCTTTAGGATTAATTGTCTTTTTACATACCTCGAATGATGTCAGTAAAGCATTACTCATTTATTATCAGCTTTATTTCATGATCACTGAGCAACACATTATTCACAATCTCTACATAATTATCATTGTCTGGTGCAGTCACAGTGATTACCTGGAAGACACTCATGCACTCCACACGTTTCTTACATCACTGAGATAAACGACCCATTAAACCACAAAACCCAGATTTATGTTCGATAGTAAACAAAAGAGTATTAATATCACACATGTGTTGCATGGAGTGTGATTTGCTGGAAGTTACAGACATTGCACACCTTGCACCACTTTATATGTCCACTATGTGGTGCTAGAGAAACACTATTAACAAACAGAATGTCACTAAACATCAATTGTAGACCACACATTGTTATTTCATGATGTTTGCCACATGAGGCTGACTTCCTGTTGCCTTTAGGTGTTGCTATGACTTATCAAGCACGCAACATTGGTAGTTTGGAGACTGCACAATGAAGTTACAACAACTTCCTGTTTCATGGCGAGTGTCTATATGGCTGCCAGCGTTATGGAATTAAAAAGATACTGGACAAAAGTTAAGTTAATACCTGATAGATATTGTAAATCTACAGGTGAAATTAAGCGCAAGGGCTTTGTTAAAGTTGTGTTGAGGGAGCTATCGAGCCAACTTGCCTAACTGACGAAATATAACCATATCAGTTAACTAAGTGTATGCGTGTGCCACGTTTTGTGCGTCTAAATGCAACCCTTAGCCCTAAAAAAATCTGTTGAAGCCGTTGAACGCAGACACACAACTTTCACTATCCAGATTTCCCCATGTCTTCCGCTTTACTCACTACATGTCAGAGAGATCTGCATAACCTACGGGAGGAGGAATTTAAAGTACAAAACCTTACGACCTTCTTTCTTCTTTTTTCTTTATCAAGCAAACAATGAAAACACAACATCTGAAAAACATTGTTCAGTTGAAATCAGATTAATAACACCACTTTACCTTATTAACATCTTTGTTCTTGACATTCTGTGACACAGTTAGTGTTTGGTCAAAACTCACCCCTGGTATAACTGAGAAACTATAAATCACACATTGAAATTCAAAAAGGGGGACGGTGGAGATTAACAAGGAGTCAGACAGTCAAAGGTTTGCTGAATGTGCTGCCGTCCAGCATCAAGCCTGACTGTCTCACGCAAACCGGCTGTTATTTAAAAAGGGATTTAACTACTTAATTACGCCATTTATAAACCTAATTATGTAAGGGGTGTTCTCAGCTTCCTGTCTGGCCCTCCTTCATGCTCTTCTCTAAATCTCCTCATCTCCTCCTCCATTTCTCTTTCACGAGTTTCATGTGGCATTTTCAAACCGACATCTTTCATTTCCTTCATTTGTTGCTCATACTTTTCCGACATTTTCTTCTCAATTTTCTCCTTCTCTTTGCGCATTTCCTCTTCTCTCTCTTTAAGGATTCTCTGTGTTTCTGCTTCTATGGCCCTCTCTGCCTCCTGGAACATCTCAGTGGTGTAATGGCTTCCTCCGTTCTTCTCTGTGATATTTCTGATCTTCTTGAGCAGCTCTCTGACCTGAGAACGATCCTTCTCCTCATTATTGAAGACGTGGTACTGGCCGTTACATCTGGCCACAAGTTCCTTCAGCTCTTCGCTTTCTTTCAAGAACTCTTCGATAGGTGTTCCTTTGAGCTGGTCACCGTGAGTAAAGAGAACCATGCTGTATCTGTCGGCTTGCTCTCCAAAGATTTCCTGAATCTTCTGAACCGACTGCTTTTCTTCATCGTTGAATCTGCCCAGTTTGATGATGACCAGGAAGACATGGGGTCCAGGAGCAGCAAAAACAACGCTCTGAACAATATATTTTCTGGTCTTCTCTTCATCAATGCTGGTGTCAAACAGACCTGGAGTGTCAATGACAGCAACCTCTTGTCCATCCACCTCACCAGCAGCCTTAGCACAGGCTTTAGTCAGAGATTTAAAAGAAAACTCTGATTTAAAGTGCTCTTTTCCCAGAATGGTGTTTCCTGTGGCGCTCTTCCCAGCTCCAGTTTTCCCAACCATCACAATCCGGAGTACCTTATCATTGTGGCCAGAGTATTTGTTGTGGCAGTTTGTAGAAGGTTTGAGACGAACAGACTGAAAAACAGAAGAAAAAACATTACATTTGTTACAAACACAATTGTTTAACTTTTGAGGTTCCAATAGAACCTGTTATGGTTATACAAATAAACCACAAGGAGTGCCTGTCAGACCCTCTAACATCTGATATCACATTTACATCAAACCAAACAATATAATCTAAAATCACATCTTATTCAATCAGAAGAAACCCAACTTGTGCAGGAGCATTGACAGAACACAGGGAATCACACAAGGAACAAATAAAACTAGACATCAGGAATCAGAGAGGATCAGAGACAACGTATCGAAGCGAACAAAAGTGAAGGACAATATCAGACAAACAGGCGGGAAACACAAAGACAGGAAGTAAAAACAGACATCACACACGGAGGTAAATGGACTGTACTTATAAATCTCTTTATCAGGTATTCTGGACCCCTCAAAGCTCTTTACACACTGCGAGTCATTCACCCATTCACACCTCATTCATGCAGAGCAGCACTACTTGCTGTGAGCTCTGAGGGCTAACAGCTAACGGCTGATGTTGGTTTTCTGTGGTTCGCATTGAAGATGACGTCACGGCTCCGCCTACACTGCGTTACTATAGTTACTGCCCCAGCTACTAAACTGTAATGGAAACGCAGCATAAAGTGATCCTGGCCTACCAAGGCCTAACGATACCGTACTAAGCCGTGCGAGGCCCTGCAGTGGAAATGCGCCATAAGCTTCCCTAGGCTCCTCATATCTGTTCAGAAACTAGACAAAGTTAAACAAGTACAAACCACAGACTGCCTGTGTCATGGCGAATACAGTCGCTGGTTTATTTATGTCTGTAGGCCGATGTTGTGAGTGTGGACGGTCGGAGCATATACAACGTTAGCTTAGCCGATCTCCATTCAGAAAACACGCATTTTAAAAGGGTGTTTCTCTGCCGTCTGTCTGCAGACTTGTCAAAGCATTACTTCATGGTTTTTACTAACCGCTATCAGTATGTTGTTACTTTGGCATCATTTTGAAACGTGTATTACAATTAAATCATGGTCAAATATGTTCATCTTGTTGTAGTTGCCAGCGATTCTCTCACTACTTTGGCATATTCAGCCCGGTGTTGGCCCGGAAAGAAACTCGATTTTTCCGAGCCAGAAAAAGTGAAAAAGTACCCGCTAGCCGGAACTATGCCTAGTGGAAACGCAACCAACACACACACACCACACACACACACACACCACACACACACACCACACACACACACACACACACACCACACACCACACCACCACACACACACACACACCACACACACACACACACACACACACACACACACACACACCACACACACACACACACACACACACACACACACACCCACAACACACACACACACCCCACACACCATTGGCAATCAGGAGCAACTCAGGGTTCATATCTTACCCGAGGAATCGTCGACAGGTTGATGGCACGGGCTGGACCCAGAACATCCTGGTTGAAAGTCGACCGCACTCCCAAGCAGCCAAAGTCGCAGGAACACTTTTCAAAAGCATACAAAACACGTGAAACACAAAAAACATGATCATGACAGACACACGGTCGGTTTCCAGATATCCCTGATAATGCTGTCAACATAATTCAGCTCGGAAGGATTCACGGGGAATGACCGTGAACTATAGGAGGGTAGCTGGAAAGGGGCATAGGAACTCGGCAGACAGCCTTCGATTGAAACAGTTGTGGAGCAAATGCCGTACATTTTTACACAGAAAGCAAGTTTTTATTTAAGAAATCTGATGGGGGCAGGGGGAGGATGAAGAGGCATCCTCAGGAGTATTTTTTTTTCATTCAAAGCCCTCGCTGACACTTGCATTTCGATATGAATAACTGAAGATTAAGTGAATGGAGCAATAAACAGGCTTTTTAATGCGCTCAGAGCCGATATTGATAAGACCGCTTTTAATAAAGGACATGATGAGGGCTTTTCTCCGGGGTGTGAAGTGAAGCTTTAAGCTACGACTTTGAAGGAGTTTGTACCGTTTACGCATAGTGCTAATACTCATAAATGCACAGTTATCATAGCCCGAGCAGCAGCATGGTGTTGCCTGTTTACCACACACCGCAAACTAATAACCTAGCCTATTACAAGCTTAAACCCAATACATTTAATTCTGACAGACAAATGCCCCTACACCCTCACATTAATTGTAGGCCTGTACGTAAAAGTAATGGATGAATAGAAAATTATAGTCCTGTCTTTAAGTATAATACAATGTAAAGTCCTTTTCCTGCACCATGTTAAGGCTTCAAAACAGGCATTTTTTTGTGTTTGGAGAAATCACAATCAATGGCCCAGAATTGTACTTTATAAACTCTGAATCTTGTGGTGCTTGAACAAATACAGACTGGCTAAACCTGCTAGGTATATACTGTATATGCCTTTTTTGGAGCCCTTTTTTGCAATATTTATTTAAAAAAAAATGTTTTTTCTGTTTTTCTAGTGATTTAATTTTTTGTTTTGAGAAGTATAGAAAATGAAAATCATCCCTTTTTTTTAAGTTTAGTAAATCCCTTTTTGACCATGATAAAAAAGCCTTGTATTTCAATTTTGGTTTTTTCAATTTGAAAACGCAAAATTAAATATCCAGTCGTTTTTTGTTTTTGAATATCCATTTGTGAAAAGAAATCCAATGACCAAAACATACACTGACCGATATGTAGGTGGTCATATTTCCTAATAAACTGATCAAACAGTCCCAATACAAATACAATTCCAAGCATTTGAGAGCCTGGGTGATACACTCCAATGTTGGGAATGTATCACTGCTTTTACTTGATTTTACAGAATGTTCACAAGACTACATGAAACGTATTAAAAATAATAAGAATATGTTGGTCTCCCTTGAAAAGAGATCAATGATCTCAATGGGACCTACCTGGTTGAATAAAGGTTTGACATGAAAAGAAAAATGCATTTTAAGAGCCTGGGTGATTTTGATGATACTTGCTTGTATTA
This sequence comes from Pseudochaenichthys georgianus, assembly GCF_902827115.2. Taxonomy (NCBI): domain Eukaryota; kingdom Metazoa; phylum Chordata; class Actinopteri; order Perciformes; family Channichthyidae; genus Pseudochaenichthys; species Pseudochaenichthys georgianus. The sequence continues at coordinate 42,191,902 of NC_047519.1, forward strand.
CATTCTTCCCAAGACTACATTATTATGTATTATTAAGAATATTTAGGGGTAGCCAGTCAGAAGTTTGTTTGGGCTCCTGATTATAACTAAAGGCAACTTATACCCTTAAAACTTTGTTAGGCCCACAATGGGGTAATGTGTAGAAGTACGAAAGATAAAAACTAAACATGTTGTAGTGACTATTTGTCAAAAAGGTTTTCTCATTAAAATAAACGTACAGCTAGAGGCCACTGCTGCACCATGTCAGTTTCAGGTTGTACACAGGCAGTTAAGAAGTCAAACATTCAGGCAAGATTAACATTTAGTTTATTTTTTAATTTCCAGTATTTGTGTTCATCATGGTGCCTCTCTCTTTCTCTGGTAAAATAAAAAACAAGGTCCCTTCAAGGTGCATCACTTGCCTTTGACAGACCCTCTACCTTTATCACCAAACCTGCCATTGACCTAATAAACGCTTTCTATGTTGAGAATAGCGTCTACAGCAGGGGTGCCCAACCTTTTTGAACCGAGAGCTACTTTTAAAGTTGCCAGTCTGAGAGATCTACCAGTCCAAATAGAGGCTTAGCCATTACTGACAGCCTACTGCAGGTAAATACACACTTCTACTTGTATAAAACTGACCTTTGTACGATAATACTTCATAAAATACTGCAGATTCCTTTATCTTACCTCTTTTAATCTACACACCATACAAGTAGTTTAACTGAAGTGACACACAGTGTTGGAGTTTATTCACACGTCACTACAGTGGGTAATGTTTTCAAGGAAACATTTGAACATTGCTGCCACATATGACACAGGAATAAAGAAACGACTCTGAACCCTTTCTTTGCCATATATAAAAATAGTGTTGCTTACAAAAGTATAAATTAGGCTTACTAATAAGACGACTCAGATCTGAAGCTACTCAGGAAATCTGCTGCCAACGTGCAATAAAAAAGACACAATTAATAGAATCAACCATTTTTTGTGTTGAATTTTTAGTAGAGTATAAAATAAATGCCTTTTTAAAATAGGATGCAAGCAACACTAGTTTCTTAACCTGAATTGATAATAGACTATAATCAATGTAAACAGAAAGATCTTAATGTTTGCATTCTTATACCATTTGTACAATAATTATAATGAATAAGTTCAAACAAACTAAAACTTACAGCTGATTAATACGGTATCTAACTTGAGTTTTTATTGTATCAAAAACCTGTTGAAATGCTACTGTTATTTTTACTGTCCCCCAAAGCGCGTCGGCAGCCTCCAGGAAAGCTTCTTTCACAACTTCACCGTCTTTGAAAGACTTAATGTGTTTCGCAAGAACGTGACTGACACGATGAGATGCTCTGGAGCAGCCTTGCTCTTGTTGCTGGGCCTGGTGAAAATGGACTTCTGTGCATTTAGCTGTCCTTTCAGGCCCCTCCCCTTTTGGAGCGTAGGGCTTGAATTAGGAGGGAATTCCGTCTCGTAGCGGTTGTGCACTGTTTTGAAATGCCGCTCCTAAATTACCCTTCTTCGATAAAGCCACGCTCGCATTGCAGATGAGACAGATGGACTTTGAATTGGAATAGATACAACATAATCATCCTCCCACTCTGAGTGAAAATGATATATTTGGGGCTTTTTTGCTTCTGCCATTGCGGTCTTGTGTGTGTTGCGGACTGGTCACTCCTGTTGACACGGACAACGTCAGCGAACTAGTGCCCACTGCCCACAAGCCACGCCCCCGACACATGGGGTCACGCCGGCCAATCACAAAGCTTTGATGCGTTCAAGTGCATTATTCTGGCGGAGGAAGATTATGTTATAGGACATTAACGATACAACTGAATATTGTTGTTCTATTTTTAGACACATCTCGCGATCGACTGGGAATCTCCCCGCGATCGACCGGTCGATCGCGATCGACTGGTTGGGCACCCCTGGTCTACAGGAATACATGAAAAATATCAATTGAATGACATAGCTTCTACACCCGCTCTAGATTATTTAAACCACCTTGAGCCCACCCCCCTCACTGTCAACATTGGTCATTTGGTAGTTGAACCATTTTATAAATACAGAGATTGCTAAATATTTCTCCATGTTTTTCAGCCCTCCGATCAAAATCAAACACATACAATAACGAGGAATTCCGGATTGTGTTGGTGGGGAAGACCGGAGCTGGGAAGAGCGCCACCGGAAACACCATTCTGGGGAAAAAGCTCTTTATATCAAAGTGCTCTGCTGAATCTCTGACTGTAGACTGTTCTAATGCCTTTGGGGAAGTTGATGGACAAAGAGTTAAGGTTATTGACACTCCTGGTCTGTTTGACACCAAGATTGAAGAAGGGAAGACCAGAAACGATGTTGTTCAGAGCATTACATATGCTGCTCCTGGACCGCACGTCTTCCTGGTCGTCATCAGACTCGGCAGATTCACAGAGGAAGAAAAGCAGACAGTTCAGACGATTCGGGAAATCTTTGGAGAAGATGCAGACAGATACAGCATGGTTCTCTTTTCCCACGGTGATCTGCTTGAAGACCAGACTATCGAAGAGTTCTTGAAGGATGATGAAGATCTGCAGAAACTTGTGGCCAGATGTAACGGCCAGTACCACGTCTTCAATAATAAGTTGGAGGATCGTTCTCAGGTCAGAGAGCTGCTCAACAAGATCAGAAACATAGCAGAGAAGAACGGAGGAAGCCATTACACCACTGAAATGTTCCAGGAGGCAGAGAAGGCATAGAAGAGGCAAAACAAAGGATCATTGAAGAGAGAGAAGAAGAAATACACAAACAGGAAGAGGACATTAAAATGAGATTAGATCAAAAGTATGAGGAACAATTGAAGAAAATCGAAAGAGGATAGTGAGAGGTCAGACAGGCAGATAGAAGCTCATGAAAGAGAAATGGAGAAGGAGAGGAGGGAGAATGAGAGAAGAGGAGGAAAGGCAGATAGAAGCTCATGAAGAGAAATGGAGGAGGAGAGGAGGAGAATGAGAGAAAGAGGAGGACAGGTTGAGAGAAGCTCATGAAAAAGAAATGGAGGAGGTGAGGAGGAGAATAAGAGAAGAGAAGGAAAGCCTGAGAGAAGCTAATGACATGGATATGGAGGAGAAGAGGAGGATGAGAGAAGAGGAGGAAAGGCTAAAAGCAGCTAATGAAATAGAAATGGAGGAGAGGGGTAGAATGAGAGAAGAGGAGGACAGGAGGAGAGAAGCTTACAAAAGAGAAATGGAGGAGGAGAGGGAGAGAAGGAGAGAAGAGGAGGAGAGGAGGGGAGAAGCTTACAAAAGAGAAATGGAGGAGGAGAGGATGAGAATGAGAGAAGAGGAGGAGAGGAGGGGAGAAGCTAGCAAAAGAGAAATGGAGGAGGAGAGGGGGATAATGAGAGAAGAGATGGAGAGGAGGAGAGAAGCTAGCAAAAGAGACATGGAGGAGGAGAGTACGAGAATAAGAGAAGAGAAGGAGAGGCTAAAAGCAGCTCGTGAAAGAGACATGGAGGGCGAGAGGACGAGAATGAGAGATGAGGAGGAAAGGAAGGCCAGGAAGGATGCTGAGGACAGCCAGTCAATACAATACGTACTCTACTCTATTGTGAAAAAAGGTTTTAGATCTGTGATGTCTGGGTTGCACAGGTTTCCTGATACAGTCTGACCCTCTGGAATACCTCCTTGTTAATCTTCAGTCACCTTTTTGATTTTGTTGTTTGATGTGATTTACAGTAATATCAGTTATTTCAGTGGTGAGTTTTAATTAAATACTAACAGGATGTTAACATTCTAAACTATAGTAATGTACTGTAAACTAATTTGTTCTTTGATTGCTTTTACAAGAAAAAAAATATATATACATCATGAATTAATGCTTTTAAAATTGTATACGGATGCGTTTTCTTTGGCTTTCCTGTAACTGAAGGCGTAATGTCAATGTTGGGTTTTGTAAAAACGAAAGGTTAAAATCTACATACAGTATGTAATTAATTGTGTAATTCAATATGAAAAGGTTGGAACTCAAATGAATGTGTAAAGACAAACATCTAGCTATCAATAATGTCTCATAATCAAATAATGTTGAGTTCACATTGAGTGTGTTATGTAATTTGGTTGTTTAATAAACATTTTAAAAGTGAGTTGTAAGGGTCTATCTTAACATAAATCACAGTATTATTCACAACTGGATCTAAATAAAAATGTTTCATGTAAAAGAAAAGAAGAAATAAAGCCCGAACACATTAAAAGCAAACATGAACGTGTGCTAAATCTGAGCGTTTTAAATCGTGGTAACTTTAAGGATTTTCCATTGTTGACCTTTGTATCCAGAAAATACCTTAAACTCATTAATTATCTCAACAATAGCTGAACTTTTTAATTGGTTTGGACAACCAATCACAGCTTTGGTGAGGAACTTTAAGGACAATCTGGTAAATGCATTTGTTTGTAGCATGACACTTCTTCTGAAAACACAGCCAAGCAGTTTGCATCAACACATGTATCTAAAGAGATAAGTTATCATGGAACTATTTAAGTTTGTTTTAAACAAGAGTTTGAGGAATTTTGGTTTACTTTTTAGAGAAGAGCATTTATCTGTTACAACCCGGCTCGTGGGCTGGAACATAAAGCAGGGAGGCGAGACGAGGGGTACGAATAATATAGTTTATTGTTTAAACACAACAAACTAACACCAGCATCAGGTCCCCGAACTGGCGCAGAGAAAGTGCCCAGAGGAGTGAGAGACACGCAGCCGGCTGGGCTCCTCCTTTATCCCGCTTCATCAGGTGTAGCACATCAGATAGGCATCCGCCCACAGGTGAGGCTCATCAACACCTGAAACAACCAGAACAAACCACACACACACAAACACACGGCACCCCACGTGGTGTGGAGGGGTCGTCACACTCCCCCCCATAAGAAAGGAGTTCCCCTAGAACACCGTAAACTACAATAGTAACATTGTAATTCTGAACGGATCCATACAGACCGTTTTGTAGTTCCTGACTTTCCTCCTTCCCACCTCACCAGCTCCGGCCCCCGAAGATGCATTTCAAAAGCTCGGAGCTCTAGACAACGCATCGGCTACCACGTTATCCGAACCCTTAATGTGTCGAATGTCCAGGCAATGGGCCTGTAGGTACAGCATCCACCGCATTAACCTACGATTTGGACAACAAACTGAGTTCAAGGAAGTGATGGGGTTATGGTCTGTGTACACAACCAGCGGAACACTAGAGCCTAAATACACATCAAAATGCTGTAATGCCCAGATGAGCGCGAGGGTTTCCTTTTCGGTTTCCGAGTAGTTCAACTGAAACGAGTTACATCTTGGAATAGAAACTCACAGGGCGGTCCACCCCACTACCATCAGCTTGGAACAGTACGGCTCCTGTCCCGACATCACTTGCATCCACATGCAGTTGAAAAGGTCGAACCATGCAAGGAGCGGCCAGCACAGGAGGTGAAGACAGAACAGTCTTGACATTACCAAAAGCCTGCTGGAACACGTCTGACCAAACATACCGGGCTTTCCCTCTCAGCAAATCGATCAGGGGAGCTACCACAGTTGAAAAGTTCTTACAATAACTGCGATAATACCCAACTAACCCAAGGAACCGCTGAAGTTCTTTTTTGGTAGTAGGAACTGGGTACTTTGTTATCGCACTTACTTTAGCCTCAACGGCACACACAGTCCCCTGCCCTACCTTGCCCAAACACTTTGCCAAGTTCACCGTCAGGCACCCTTCACTCAACCGGTCAAACAGTCTCTTAAAGTCCAAATATTCTGCCGGAACCCCTGTGACATCCGTAACCAGGTTCATATCCACAGATAGTTGAGGTGCGGAAGCCTGCTTGAGGCAAACCTGATGACAGGAGGAACTCCAACCTAGAATGGACCCAGTTGCCCAGTCAATGTTTGGGTTGTGGCGGCGGAGCCACGGATAACCCAAAATCAGAGGGATTTGGAGGGACCGTAGCACATGAAACTGGATTGTCTCATGGTGGTTCCCCGACATGAGCATATGTACCGGCGTCGTCTGGTGTGTCACCGTTCCCAGTAGGTGACCATCCAAAGCATTAGCCGGTACCGGCTGGAGCAACCGAATCTGTTGGATGCCCAGCTGTAGTGCAAGCTCCTCGTCAATGATACTAACATCTGATCCAGAGTCGATAAAAACAGCCAGAGCCTGAGATTTGCCTGTCAGGAGGAGTTGAGCATGGCACACGGGTCTTAGATTGGGGATCAGCTCAGAGGTTTGGCCCACCAGTATACTCCCCATTACTGATGAGCTCTGCCTTTTACCGGACAACGGGAAACCATATGTCCAGCCTGACCACAGTAAAGGCAAAGATTACCTCTTCGACGTAATTCCCTCTCCTCAGAGGTAAGACTGGTACGACCCACTTGCATGGGCTCGACCTCCCCGTACCGTGAGTCAGAGTAGGAATGGGAATTCTCCGCTGAAACCGGAAGTCGAAATCTCCCGGAAACCGGAAGTTGTTGTCGCGAGCGTCTGTCTGTTGCTCTCCTCTCCGGGTCTGGATTCGTCTGTCAATCCGAGAGGTGAGCTCAATCAACCCATCCAAGGAAACAGGGAGATCATAGGAAACCAGCTCATCTCTCATATAATCCGCTAATCCTCTCAGATATGCGTCACACTGCGCCGGCTCGTTCCAGCTGCTGCGGCGGCTGCTGGTGCGGAAGTCAATAGCGTAATCCACCACCGTGCCGGAACCCTGGCTCAAACTCAGCAGACCTCCGGCAGCGTCGGGAGGCTCCGGAGCGTATCCTGTCGGGCCAGGGGCTGGAGCGAGCATCGGAGCTGCGGGCGGAGGGACGGTAGCAGCCATGGTAGCAGCTAGCTGTTGTACGGTGGCGGCCATCTGTTGCATCTGGGAGGTAAGGTAAGCCATCGTTTGTCCCTGGATTGAGGTTGCCTGGTGGGTCTCGGTAGCTAAGGTAGCTATCGTGACCTCCTGTCTTTGGATGGCATCCTCAACCCTCTCAAAGCGGTCTCTAGGAGACCTGGTGTTTGCTTGGTCCATTTCTGGCCAGATCGTTCTGTCACAAACGAGCTGAGGACCAAAATGCAGAACACGGGAAACCAGGGATAGTCGGTAACCAGCTTTATTGAAGGCAATAGGCTGGAAGGAGACAACATGGCAGATAGGAGGCAAAGGGCTGGTCGGGGACAGGCGAGGGTTCCAGGAGAAAGCAGGATGGGAGTCGCAGGTACAGACCGGGTCAGGGAGCAGGCGAGGCAGGCTGGTCAGGGACAGGCAGGGTCGAAACCGGGAGAGCAATCTGAAGGGTAATGCGGGAAAGACTGGCATGCTGCAAAGTACGATCTGGCACTGAGGTGAGAGTGAAGTGGGCCTAAATACTAATGGAGCTGATGGGTGTAACAGAGTGAGAGAGAGACAGGGTGTGACTACCAGGTGACTAAGGAATGTTAATGCAGAAAATAGGTGAGTGAGAAAGCAGACTGTGACATTAGCACAGTTTACAGTCAAGGATTTAAAAGAGAACTTTGATATAGAGGACCCTTTTCCCAGAATGCTGTTTCCTGTGGCGCTCTTCCCAGCTCCGGTCTTCCCCACCAACGCAATCCGGAGCTCAGCGTTATTGTATGTGTTTGATTCTGATGGGAGGTCTGAAAAAAATGAAGACATATTTTGCAATCTCGTTATTTATAAAATTGTTCAACGACCAAATGAACAATGTTGACAGTGAGGGGGGTGGGCTCAAGATGGCTGAACAACCAAGGGATAACAATGTAACCCATTGAAAAGTACTGTATGGGCCTACCCTTCTGTTCCACTACATCTTAGAGGTAAATATACTTATTGAGCTTGAGATACTTTTCAGATTTCAAGTTTTTCCTCCCCTTCCTGTCCAGTGAAAATCATGTATCTCCAGATGTGTTGATTTTGGTTTATATTAAGTAGTCTTTCGCTCTTTTCTTGCTGTAACAAATGCAATTTCCCCTCTGTGGGATGAATACATTATCCCACTGATTTTTATATAAGTGACAAAACTTAAGGATGGAGTGTTAACACCTTCTTACAGGGCGACCTCTTCCTGCACGATCAGAAATCAGAAAACCTTTCTTCCTCCCACAGAATTTTACACCTTTTCTTTAGGATTAATTGTCTTTTTACATACCTCGAATGATGTCAGTAAAGCATTACTCATTTATTATCAGCTTTATTTCATGATCACTGAGCAACACATTATTCACAATCTCTACATAATTATCATTGTCTGGTGCAGTCACAGTGATTACCTGGAAGACACTCATGCACTCCACACGTTTCTTACATCACTGAGATAAACGACCCATTAAACCACAAAACCCAGATTTATGTTCGATAGTAAACAAAAGAGTATTAATATCACACATGTGTTGCATGGAGTGTGATTTGCTGGAAGTTACAGACATTGCACACCTTGCACCACTTTATATGTCCACTATGTGGTGCTAGAGAAACACTATTAACAAACAGAATGTCACTAAACATCAATTGTAGACCACACATTGTTATTTCATGATGTTTGCCACATGAGGCTGACTTCCTGTTGCCTTTAGGTGTTGCTATGACTTATCAAGCACGCAACATTGGTAGTTTGGAGACTGCACAATGAAGTTACAACAACTTCCTGTTTCATGGCGAGTGTCTAATATGGCTGCCAGCGTTATGGAATTAAAAAGATACTGGACAAAAGTTAAGTTAATACCTGATAGATATTGTAAATCTACAGGTGAAATTAAGCGCAAGGGCTTTGTTAAAGTTGTGTTGAGGGAGCTATCGAGCCAACTTGCCTAACTGACGAAATATAACCATATCAGTTAACTAAGTGTATGCGTGTGCCACGTTTTGTGCGTCTAAATGCAACCCTTAGCCCTAAAAAAATCTGTTGAAGCCGTTGAACGCAGACACACAACTTTCACTATCCAGATTTCCCCATGTCTTCCGGCTTTACTCACTACATGTCAGAGAGATCTGCATAACCTACGGGGAGGAGGAATTTAAAGTACAAAACCTTACGACCTTCTTTCTTCTTTTTTCTTTATCAAGCAAACAATGAAAACACAACATCTGAAAAACATTGTTCAGTTGAAATCAGATTAATAACACCACTTTACCTTATTAACATCTTTGTTCTTGACATTCTGTGACACAGTTTAGTGTTTGGTCAAAACTCACCCCTGGTATAACTGAGAAACTATAAATCACACATTGAAATTCAAAAAGGGGGACGGTGGAGATTAACAAGGAGTCAGACAGTCAAAGGTTTGCTGAATGTGCTGCCGTCCAGCATCAAGCCTGACTGTCTCACGCAAACCGGCTGTTATTTAAAAAGGGATTTAACTACTTTAATTACGCCATTTATAAACCTAATTATGTAAGGGGTGTTCTCAGCTTCCTGTCTGGCCCTCCTTTCATGCTCTTCTCTAAATCTCCTCATCTCCTCCTCCATTTCTCTTTCACGAGTTTCATGTGGCATTTTCAAACCGACATCTTTCATTTCCTTCATTTGTTGCTCATACTTTTCCGACATTTTCTTCTCAATTTTCTCCTTCTCTTTGCGCATTTCCTCTTCTCTCTCTTTAAGGATTCTCTGTGTTTCTGCTTCTATGGCCCTCTCTGCCTCCTGGAACATCTCAGTGGTGTAATGGCTTCCTCCGTTCTTCTCTGTGATATTTCTGATCTTCTTGAGCAGCTCTCTGACCTGAGAACGATCCTTCTCCTCATTATTGAAGACGTGGTACTGGCCGTTACATCTGGCCACAAGTTCCTTCAGCTCTTCGCTTTTTTTCAATGACTCTTCGATAGGTTTTCCTTTGAGCAGGTCACCGTGAGTAAAGAGAACCATGCTGTATCTGTCGGCTTGCTCTCCAAAGATTTCCTGAATCTTCTGAACCGACTGCTTTTCTTCATCGTTGAATCTGCCCAGTTTGATGATGACCAGGAAGACATGGGGTCCAGGAGCAGCAAAAACAACGCTCTGAACAATATATTTTCTGGTCTTCTCTTCATCAATGCTGGTGTCAAACAGACCTGGAGTGTCAATGACAGCAACCTCTTGTCCATCCACCTCACCAGCAGCCTTAGCACAGGCTTTAGTCAGAGATTTAAAAGAAAACTCTGATTTAAAGTGCTCTTTTCCCAGAATGGTGTTTCCTGTGGCGCTCTTCCCAGCTCCAGTTTTCCCAACCATCACAATCCGGAGTACCTTATCATTGTGGCCAGAGTATTTGTTGTGGCAGTTTGTAGAAGGTTGAGACGAACAGACTGAAAAACAGAAGAAAAAACATTACATTTGTTACAAACACAATTGTTTAACTTTTGAGGTTCCAAATAGAACCTGTTATGGTTATACAAATAAACCACAAGGAGTGCCTGTCAGACCCTCTAACATCTGATATCACATTTACATCAAACCAAACAATATAATCTAAAATCACATCTTATTCAATCAGAAGGAAACCCAACTTGTGCAGGAGCATTGACAGAACACAGGGAATCACACAAGGAACAAATAAAACTAGACATCAGGAATCAGAGAGGATCAGAGACAACGTATCGAAAGCGAACAAAAGTGAAGACATATATCAGACAAACAGGCGGGAAACACAAAGACAGGAAGTAAAAACAGACATCACACACGGAGGTAAATGGACTGTACTTATAAATCTCTTTATCAGGTATTCTGGACCCCTCAAAGCTCTTTACACACTGCGAGTCATTCACCCATTCACACCTCATTCATGCAGAGCAGCACTACTTGCTGTGAGCTCTGAGGGCTAACAGCTAACGGCTGATGTTGGTTTTCTGTGGTTCGCATTGAAGATGACGTCACGGCTCCGCCTACACTGCGTTACTATAGTTACTGCCCCAGCTACTAAACTGTAATGGAAACGCAGCATAAAGTGATCCTGGCCTACCAAGGCCTAACGATACCGTACTAAGCCGTGCGAGGCCCTGCAGTGGAAATGCGCCATAAGCTTCCCTAGGCTCCTCATATCTGTTCAGAAACTAGACAAAAGTTAAACAAGTACAAACCACAGACTGCCTGTGTCATGGCGAATACAGTCGCTGGTTTATTTATGTCTGTAGGCCGATGTTGTGAGTGTGGACGGTCGGAGCATATACAACGTTAGCTTAGCCGATCTCCATTCAGAAAACACGCATTTTAAAAGGGTGTTTCTCTGCCGTCTGTCTGCAGACTTGTCAAAGCATTACTTCATGGTTTTTACTAACCGCTATCAGTATGTTGTTACTTTGGCATCATTTTGAAACGTGTATTACAATTAAATCATGGTCAAATATGTTCATCTTGTTGTAGTTGCCAGCGATTCTCTCACTACTTTGGCATATTCAGCCCGGTTGTTGGCCCGGAAAGAAACTCGATTTTTCCGAGCCAGAAAAAGTGAAAAAGTACCCGCTAGCCGGAACTATGCCTAGTGGAAACGCAACCAACACACACACACACACACACACACACACACACACACACACACACACACACACACACACACACACACACACACACACACACACACACAACACACACACACACACACACACACACACACACACACACACACACACACACACACACACACACACACACACACACACACACACACACACACACACACACACACACACACACACACACACACACACACACACACACACACACACACACACACACACCATTGGCAATCAGGAGCAACTCAGGGTTCAGTATCTTACCCGAGGAATCGTCGACAGGTTGATGGCACGGGCTGGACCCAGAACATCCTGGTTGAAAGTCGACCGCACTCCCAAGCAGCCAAAGTCGCAGGAACACTTTTCAAAAGCATACAAAACACGTGAAACACAAAAAACATGATCATGACAGACACACGGTCGGTTTCCAGATATCCCTGATAATGCTGTCAACATAATTCAGCTCGGAAGGATTCAGCGGGGGAATGACCGTGAACTATAGGAGGGTAGCTGGAAAGGGGCATAGGAACTCGGCAGACAGCCTTCGATTGAAACAGTTGTGGAGCAAATGCCGTACATTTTTACACAGAAAGCAAGTTTTTATTTAAGAAAATCTGATGGGGGCAGGGGGAGGATGAAGAGGCATCCTCAGGAGTATTTTTTTTCATTCAAAGCCCTCGCTGACACTTGCATTTCGATATGAATAACTGAAGATTAAGTGAATGGAGCAATAAAACAGGCTTTTAATGCGCTCAGAGCCGATATTGATAAGACCGCTTTTAATAAAGGACATGATGAGGGCTTTTCTCCGGGGTGTGAAGTGAAGCTTTAAGCTACAGACTTTTGAAGGAGTTTGTACCTGTTTACGCATAGTGCTAATACTCATAAATGCACACAGTTATCATAGCCAGAGCAGCAGCATGGTGTTGCCTGTTTACCACACCGCAAACTAATAACCTAGCCTATTACAAGCTTACTAACCCCAATACATTTAATTCTGACAGACAAATGCCCCTACACCCTCAACATTAAATTGTAGGCCTGTACGTAAAAGTAAATGGATGAATAGAAAAATTATTTATATTGTATGAAGAAAGTGGTTTGTGCTCTTTTTTGTTGTTAAAGGTCATCATGCTATTTTTAGGCAATAGCATAGGTCTCAGATATATAAAAAACATGTCTATAAAGTGTTTGCTCCAAATACCCAAACAGATCACCCATTCTAGCCATAGCTCCTATCCCTCTATTTCACTTCCTGTTTCAAAAGTGTTGATTTGGTTATAAAGCTTTATAGGGGGTATGGAGCTCAAAGTAAGGTAAATAAATAATAAAATAAAGGTCTTTTATTTTGAAACTCTACTTCAGATTGTCCTGATTTTCTCTGAGTGACTAGATGGGGTATCCTGCTATCACCCTGAAGTGAAATAAGTATTTGATACTGGAGGGTCTTTGTTTTATTCGCATCTAAAACAGAGGGATGATAGCTCATGACACTTCAAAGGTCTTTTATCTTGAAACTCTTTAAGTTTTACATTCACTCAGTTATAATGTGGTAGTTATACGTAGTTCATCTTACTTTATTATTGATCAGATTTGCCCTATATAGTATATCTTTTTAATATGTTTGGTATAATTGTTATTGACCGAGTAAGCACTTTTATTTTGAAGGCAGTTTTTCCAGGCTGCTACCGTAATGCATAGGATACTCGCGCACCGCAAAACAACGCGGATGCTGGCTTGACTGTGTTTTCCAAAGTGGAGGCTGGTTTGACCGCAGATTAAGTTAACAAGGGATTTAAAAAAAAAATTATTATTCTGGAAGATCCACTCCCACCCCTCACCGATAAAAACAGCGCTGGCCTGTAAAATAAAAATACTTCCCTCTCCACTCACAAAGGAGTTCATATACTGCAGGTTTCAAATCAAAAGGTTTGGCTTGTAAGCGTTTGATGTATGTGTAACGATAAATATAGATTTAAATGAAAATGTTACAATCAACAGCATGAATACAGTTTATCAACGTACCATTCAGCAGGGCAAATGTGCTGGCCATAGTTAGTTATGGAGGGAGCAGCTGGTCTGCTGCTGAGCTGAGGAAGTGAAGTTAGTCTGCAGCAACACTTCCTTAAACAGAGACTTCATGAAGCAAACCACACCCACACACTGCTGACATCACAGTCTGAAGTTCAGCTACAGTGGGATGATTCATAGATTAAAAAGTATAAGATCCTTCCCTTAAATTGTGGAGGACAGAGCACATGTGGAGCACTACATTTTTTCATGCAACCACACCTCTCCACGAAAGCTTCCTCCAGCAAACCACACCCATATCACCATGTTGACAGCAAAGCAAAGTGAAGATGAGGTTTGTATAGTTATTTATCTGCAGAGTGTTTTCTTGGTCTGAACACTCACAAGAAGCAGCATTTTATACTAAAAGTAAAATAGTACTTACTTAATGTACCATTAATGTATTTGAAAGCTAAAGTCAATCCACCATAATGGTAATACGTTTATAAATGACTTCAGATGTACTCAAACATATTGGAGTATATTGTCCATCTGTTTTGGGGCATTTTGTTCATTTGAAGTGTGCTCAATACTGGTTTTCTTTGTAGCTCTAGTGTACAGTCTTCATATTCTAATATATGTGAGAATAAAATGGATATATGTTTATATACATACAACTCTAAAGAGAAACCCCTTCAACATGTTTAGTTTTTCTGGTTTTACTTTTTATTATTCATTTGATGAAACAATTAATAAATAATAAAATGTGATCTATGAACTTCGACCAACATATCTCCCATATTTCAAGTACATTTCAAATATGGTGATTTAGACCCTTTCTTTGTAAAAGAAGGACAACCGGTCAAAATCACGAAATGATTCAAAGAAGACGTGTTCATATTCAGTTTTAAAGAACACAAAACATATCTTTTAACGTAGGAATAGTTTAGGAATCAATACAGCAATGATTGAGTCCACCACTGTTGACATCAACTGCAGAAGTTTATCAAATGCCAAATATATGAATGTTTCCAAAAGATCAATGCTGTCTGAGATATCAAATGTGAGTGGAAATGTGTGACCGAATGTCGGCCAGGTGCTGTGAAATGGAGAAAGATCATGTTTGGGTTACAGCACCCCCATGTGTCCAGCGAATAAAATACTTCCGTGCTAGATCTGAACATTTCTACCAAAGGCTCCATTACTAATGCAAATGATAAAGGAGATAAAGGGCATACTTATGTTATACTTTAACTTATTAGTTAATGAGAATACATTGAACCATTAATGGAACCTGAGGCTTGGTGTGTAGAAGTTGTCCAAACCAAAGACAACGTTCAGCTATTATTGAGATCATTAATGAGTTTGATGTATTTTCTGGATATAATGGAAAATCCTTGAGACCCAGATCCAAATGAGTTGAGACGCAGTGGTGATTAATACTGTGATTTATATTAAGATAGACCCTAAAAAAATATCTTAGATCCTTTGTTAAATAACAGAAGCACATTACACCCGCTATGTGAACTCAAGAGTTTTTTATTATGGGACATTATTGATCACTAGATGTTTGTCTTTACACATTAATTTCTGTTCCAACCTTTTCATATTGAATTACAAAATTCATTGCATACATACATTTTAACTAGGACTGTCAAGTTAACGCGTTAATAAAAAAAAATTAACGCCACTAATTATTTTAACGCGATTAACGCATGTGTATTTTTTTTCCTCGGCCGCCCCGTAGTTTCAGAGCGCATCGAGTTTAAAATACCATCTACAAACTGATGCTGCTGACAGCCCCACTCCTGCCGCCTGCTTGCAGCATACCACACTTCCACGCTCACCGGCAGGCACCGACTGGCCATCGGGAGGACCGGGAGGGTGTGTGTATGTGTGGCCCGAGCGAGCGAGAGAGAGACCTTACGTGCATTGTTGTTGTTGTTAGCATCGGGTGCTAGCTAGCTGCGCTAACGGATATAAGGAGCTGTTTAAATGAAAACAGAGGAGCTCTATCCACACAACTGCGCCGAGCACTTGACTTTATGCAGGAAGCAGACAGCGGGACATTGTACGAACAGTCAGCACACTCATGATTGCAGCAACATGATTGCAGCGTCCAGGCAGCTCCCGTTCGAGCATATGCCTTGAGTTGCACATAGCTTCAACGATCCAGCACACACACACACACACACACACACACACACACACACACACACACACACACACACACACACACACACACACACACACACACACACACACACACACACACACACACACTCGCACACACACACACACGCACACACACACACACACACACACACACACACACACACACACACACACACACACACACACACACACACACACACACACACACACACACACACACACACACCTTTTGTATTGTATGAGAGAGGTTCCAGGTTGTTGTGTTTAATATTCATGAGAATATTTGTCATTGTTCAAATGATAATAAACATTAGCATAAAGCATATTTGTCCACTCATATGTTGATAAGAGTATTAAAAACTTGAAAAATATTCCTCTAAGGTACATTTAGAACAGATCAAAAATGTGCGATTAATTTGCGATTAATCGCGATTAACTATGGACAATCATGCGATTAATCGCGATTAAATATTTTAATCGACTGACAGCCCTAATTTTAACCTTTCATTTTACAAAATAAAACATTGACATTACACCTTTAGTTATTGTGGAAAGCCAAAGAAAACACATCTGTATAACATTTTAAAAGCATTAATTCACGATGTACATATTTTTCTTGTAAAAGCGAAAGCTATCAAAGAACAAATGAGTTTACAGTACATTACTATTGTTTAGAAGTTTAACATCTTGGTTCTTGACGATCTGTCACCCTGTTAGTATTTAATTGTAACTATCCGCTGAAATAATTGATAATACTATAAATTACATCAAACAACAAAATCAAAAAGGTGACTGTGAAGATTAACAAGGAGGTATTCTAGAGGATCAGACTGTATCATGAAAACCTGTGCAACTGTTTGTTTATCCAAAACACCAACCCCAAATATTTTCCACAATGGTACAAATGTTGTCAATTTGTGAAGGTCTGTCCTCAGCATCCCTCCTGGCCCTCCTTTCCTCCTCTGCTCTTATTCTCCTGCTCTCCTTCTCCATTTATCTTTTGATAGCTGCTTTTAGCCTTTCCTCCTCTGCCGGCGAGGGGCAATCGGGCTTAAGTGGTTAAATGCCTGAAAGGTACTGAATAAATGTTTCGCAAATAATCACTTTTGTCGAAGGTATGATATGAGAGTTGAAATGTGTGACCTAATTAAGCTCAGATGCTGTGAAACAGAGAAAGGTGAACTATGATTTAAAACCTTGAGATACAGCACCCTCATGTGGCTGGTAAACAGGGGTGGAAGACGAAAGAGAACATATTACTGTAAGGCCTACATTTATCATTTATATTCAAGAAAATATTACAATCGCATTACCAGCTAAATGTACTAGAAGTACCAACAACGCCCATTAGGTGACATAATGACCCTGTGTGAGTGGTATATTATGTTTTTTTGTTTTTATTGTGTGCTAGTAGTATAAATAGCATTGTAATGCTGCCAAGGATTTACATTGTAAAGATTTTAAATTTGCCCACAAACAAAAGGCAAGTCCCTGCAAGTGACTGTATACTCATGGGCCCCACAACATCCCTAATACAGGTACACAAACTAATTTTAAATACATGAAGCCACACATTGAGTTACAACATTTTATTGACATTCTTGAATTCAATAACATAAAAGCACATTTTGTTAATGTATGTTGGTTCTGGCATGTCTTTGAACTAAGTTTAAAGATGTTTTCACTTTCAGTTAAATGCATGGAAGCAACCGTCATACAACTTGAAGATAAATGAAAAACACTAACATTTTTGATCAGTTTACTAAATATTAAAACATATATTTTAGATAATGAAGCGTGAACCTGCCTGAACTCTTATTCAGAATTTGCACTTATTTTTCGTATACAGCTATCACATGTGAGCAAGAAATGAACTGCAGCCTCTACAAAGTCCTCTTAGGCACTGATAAACAAACATGTCTATTGTTATATTATGCTAATACAAGGCATTACATGAATCATTCAAGAGGATACATTATAAATTGCTTCATTCAAAGATTCTTTATTCTAATCTCCTTAATACCGTAGATTTCTCCTAAACTCACCAAAAGTCAGCATCACATAAAGCCTCATTTGCATATGTAAACATAACTAATAATATAAAATATACAGAATTTAGTTTTTAAAGGTTTGTAATGTGATCTTGTGTAAAATAAATATATTTTGATCAACTCCTTCCCTCTGATTGGTCGAGGACTCCCTGCTCCAGAGCTTATTAAGTGTCTCCTCTTCTATAACCCAGATTAGTTTGCATGTAGTGATTGGTTATCCTAACCAATTAAAAAGTTCAGCTATTATTGAGATAATTAAGGAGTTTAAGGTATTTTATGGATATAAAGGTCAATAATGGAACATCCTTAAAGTTACCACAATTTAAAATGCTCAGATTTACCACACGTTCATTTCCAGTTGGTTTTAATGGGTTCAGGCATTATTTCTTATCTTCTATAATGATATATAAACAAATAATTTAGATCCAATGGTGAATAATACTGTGATTTCTAATAAGATAGACCCTAAAAACGCTCTTTTAATCTTAGATAAACAACAAAAACACATAAAACACTCAATGTGAAGTCAACAGTCTTTTATTATGGCACATTATTAATCACCTGATGTTTGTCTTTACACATTAAGGTGTATACCACACTCTAAAAACGAATTCAGGCGATCTTTCACCTCCATGCATTAATTAAATGCATGTTTGCAAGATACAAATGTGAGTTAATTGATTTAGATAAACATTTTAAGTTGCAAACATTAATTTATAAGTTGTGTTGACGTAATAATGTTGGTAATTACATCAACTTAATATTGTGTGTAATTTGAACTCTGATTTCTGCGTTAATTGACTTAAAACAAAATTCAAGTTGTAGTAAGTAATGCAGTTGGCTTGATAACTTAATTGTTCTACACCTTGATTTAAGGTTTTCAAGTCCACTCCCACTTAACATGCCTGGACAAGTTCGCACAGTAAAGACAAATATAAATATACAAAGGACATTTTAAGGTGAGTATCATCTTTTGTCATTCAAATACAGTAGATAGCCTTGTCGTTGCACTGTATAGGCAAATTGCTGTTTGACCAAAATGAGCCGCCTTTGAACTGTGAATAGTTCTGTGAGAGGATACAAAGTAGTAGAGGCTACTGTGAGAGTAAAAATACTTTGGTTACTATTGTGATATCGCTTTTTATTAAAAATGAATCGCGGTGAAGCAGATCAAGGGCATGCTGAGAAGGTACACTAAAACTTGCACGGTTGGGATTGACAAAATCTGTACACATGCATTTAAACACTAGGCAAAGTACTCAAAACCACCTCTGTGTGTCTTCAGGACCACATTGCCATGACGACGCACACATTCAGACTCAATAGGGGAAAATACTACCGGCGTTGCTTCAGCAGCTGGTAATAATGGCTCTGAATTCGCTAAGAGTGACAGTTTAAAAAGTATGCAGTTACCTAATTCATTATCTCTGATGCCTATTATTTAATGAACCTATTATTTAATGTGCTTCAAAAGGACATGAATATCGACTTCATCAGTGACCGGTCCACCCACGATCTGACCATACGATGGCAACCATCGTGGTCGAGGGAAACAAATGAATGAGCATTCTGCATTAAATGTGTTCATACTGTTTGAAATAATGACTGCCGGCAGTGTAAACATCTTTGTTACATCTTTTGTCAAATGGATGTGTGTGATCTGCCGACTGATGGCCATTGAGAGTTTGTTTCTGTAGTTCTACAAAAACTTTACAGATTTTACATATTAGGCGCTGGTTTTAAACTTGCAAAGGCCTCTAACTTCGATGTGATGGCAGCATGTACTTGCTGTTTCCCCATGTCCCATGGCAATATGGCTAATGTGTTTATTTATTATTTGTGGGGCAATTTAAATTTGTGTTATTCATCTTTTTTTTCAAGATTGAATTGAAGCTCAGCGCAAGTTCTTTCAGGAAGACTGGGTGTGTATACATTCACTCCGCAGCTGCTTATAACCAGCTCATCACAGGCGTTCTCTTTAACCTATTACATTTCACCTCATTCTCCAGCAGCCAATCACTGCGCTGCAGCCAAACTATAAAATGGTTCTCCTCTCTCCTGCAGTCAGCTGTAATTTCAGGTGTTCATGCACCTTATCGTACTGTATGGCATGTGTTTTTGTGTTATTTATTAACAGTAGTGCAAGTTTTGGTATGAAAATAAGGAACTCTAACATTTGGAATCATTAACTGTATTACACAGTTAAAAACAAACCACAAACAGTAACACTCAGATGGCCATATTATTTATAATGGCTGATGTCAAACAAAAAGGTTAAATAAGCTGAACAACTAAAAAGAATGTCTTGAAAATATTAAAAATAAATAATAAGAAAGTGTTTCAATCACAATCAATAAAAGGCAATACAGAACTGTATAACATCTCCTGATGTCAAAATATAAAATAATATAAAATAAAATCTGTACGTTTAGGAGCAATGTCTAACATGTGTAATTAACTTGTGAGTGTGTGAGGCCATTATGCCTAAATAAAAGTACTCAAGCTTTACTCTATTTTCAAGTTTTTCTTCAAAAAGATGAGTTTGTCTACGTTGTCAGCAGTGAGGGCAGATCTGTTGGCGGTAACTATGTCACCTGCCGTCGAGAAAACCCTCTCGCTGGGGACTGAGACTGACTCGGATGTGATTGAGCATGTTTGACGTGTTACCACTAGCATACCGCACCGCTGTCGAACAACGCCGACACACCGTCCTCGTCCGATCCACACCTCGCACCCCATCATTGTTGTAGTCCACCCCATCATTGTTGTAGTCCACAGGGAATCCGAAATGTTCCCACACACCTGATTTAAAAGAAGCAGGTGGGTCTTCTAGCTCCTGTGTGTTGTGTGAACTCGCCGTAGCTACTAACTTTTCTTCTTCATGTATTGTGTTCGTTTTGTTGTGTTTTGTTCTTGTTCTTCATTTGTTATTTATGGGCGGCTGGCTTTTAGGCGCAATACCGCCCCCTGGATTATATATAGTGTAATACTGCCCTGAGTGACAGACTTTTTTCCCACTCGTAAAAAAAGGCGTATTCGCCGTGTGACTGCATGCCAAACCGTGACGTCCGAACTGTGACGTCCGAACCGTGATGTCCGAACCGCGACGGTACGGGACAAATACGGATACCGTTAGACCCCTATCATGTGTTGAAATAAACAACTGCAGTTCAAAATAAACAGTGAATTGCCTAATGCTTTTGTTGTGGAATCAATTAATTTCTTTCTCTAAAGGCATACAAAAATGAAAAAGCTAAGAAAAATAACTATTGAATACAATATATTTGGAGCAACTTAATTTATAAATGGTTGTCAACTTAAAAACTTCTGTTCACAATTATGGTAATTAAGTACATACAACTTACAATTCCTTTTAAATCATGCGGTAAAACAAGTTGGAACAACTTAATTTTTTGAGTAATCAACTTCAAAACTTGTGTTTATGCTACCAATTATTAAGTAAGTGGTAATTAAAAACACCTCTGATTGTAGAGGAAAAGCCTTCTCCCCTAACTCAAATAACTTTGTTACTTTAAGACAATTTCATTAGAAGTTGTCTTAACTCAATAAACATTGATGCAAACTGTTCCGTTGATTTTCTTTGTTGAGCCAAGGCATTTGTTTTTAGAGTGCATCCTTTTCATATTTGATTTCAAAATTAATTACATACAGCATAAAGATTTGAACGTTTCGATTGTTATAGCAATCAAAGAGAAAA